>NC_056728.1:300309805-300484805 GCF_019279795.1 Protopterus annectens
CATCACTATCCCTTATAATGTATGGCAAGGTTTATTGTATTTGGAGAATGTGGCCTCAGAATGCTGTCTCATACTCACACACATACTCACACTTGCCAGGACTCAGGGGGTAACCCACGCCTATCTACTCATTTGTGGAACAGTGTTATGCTAGTACTGCAAGCTGCAGGTAGCCCATACGGTGATGAGTGTAACAGGGTACATTTACCATCAATTACAGCAGCAGCCATTTCTAAGTATGGCATTGGGGGGTGTAGTGGGTGAGAAGACTCTTAGAGTATTGTCAACTATGAGTTTACAAACTCACAGACACTGTTATTCTCAGTAATGCACACTGACACATTTGACAGGACTGGGGTCCATAGGTGCAGGTGTTCCTAGGTGTATACCAGACTAATGTCCATGGAGAGATGAGAAGAGTAGGGGATGTGGGTACACTGGTATCATACCACCTGCATTTGTCAGCAGGCCATCTATCAACTGATGCCACTTGAGTGATCCCCAGGGTGACAGTTAAAGTAAATATCCAATCATCTGGTTTTCTTTTGCAGAGGGCTGGTGAGATGCTACAATTGACATGTATGTAACATATATTACATAACATGGCCAGTGTCTGGGTTAGAGACCTGTACCCAAGCATGTTCTGTTGACTGTGGTAGTCTGGTTGAGGTATACATGGCATGTGGTGCATACAGGGCGGGGTTTCTTAGCTGTGACATTCATAACTCAGCTGGGCAGACATGTCAGTGCCAGTCAATCATAGATTGCCTGTAAGCAGCCAAGATGGATACCTGACATCTGCACATCTGTACAGAGGACAGACAGAAATCAGCTAGCCAACAGGTTATGCATTAGGATGAATGTTTTGACAGATAGAAGTCTGACACTGATAGGTATGCCATTATTACATGACAGCAGCCCCCAATGGCATGTCCTAAACACATAGTAGTCTACAGTTAATATTCACATATCAGATCAATATCCAGTAGGAGATACTTAATAACATACAGCTCATGCACTAAGAACACAATAGTCAGTACACAGAGTCCAGCTTTGCAGGCAGGGGTGTATGGTTCCAGCACTGCAATCTGCAATCTACTCTTACTTGGAAAAGCACTGTTAAAAGTAGTAACATAATGATACATTACATGCAAGTGTGACCTCATATAACCTGGGGTACTACCCATGCATGAAGCATATACAAACAGAAAAGATTGTTGTACTAGCCATGTATACTCAGGTGTCCATACAGTATACTCACATCCCTTGCTGCTGTAATGACAGCACATAGAATCATGTTATGTACATGGGATTAAATACACTTATTAAAGATGTCATTACCCTGCTATTTTAGCAGACTGGAATGTGATCACTGGTTACCAGGACTGAGCTATGCTTAGCAGGTGTAAGCATTTCTTAAATGTAAATGTTAAGCACATTTGTACACTGGTAAGCGAAGCTTACATGGTGTAAGCGACTTTTCATTTAACCATACGTTAGCACCACTTACCGTCGCACAAACCCACGCAAGCCCGCTTAAAGCTGCTCAAAACAGGCTTAACCACTTTGTATCCAACAGTCCTTGTTCTGCCTAGCAACAAAATCAACAGCCCTTGCAGGTCTTGAACCCAGGACCCAGTACACACACAGCAGATAACCACTAAGCCATCACACCTTTGAAGATGTCAGTTGTTTTTTTCAAATATATAATTCAGTACACATATTAAATAATAGTGAACAACTGCTTTAACTACTACAATTGTTTAGTACTTGGTAGTGAAAACAGTGTTAAATCAGTCATGTTTTTATATCTAAATATACACATATCAGATAAATATGGTGTGTTACATCTGGGAAGGTATATACAACATTCATGTTTACACATAAGTATATGTATATGTGTATATATATATATATATATATATATATATATATACATATATACATATGTAGATATATGTATACAGGTACATACACACATATATATTATATATACATCTCTCTCTCTCTATATATATATATATATATATATATATATATATATATATATATATATATATGTGTGTGTGTGTGTGTGTGTATGTATATATAACATATGCCAATAACATGTTGTGGAGTCATAACTCAGCACCATAACCTCTTAGTGCAAGGGAATGTAGAGTAAGTATTGCAGGTATAAATGCAAAATGTTGCTACAGTAACAGGGGTTGTGTCAACAGACATGTTGTGTAGGACGTCACTTCTGATACTGACATGTATGCCATCAGTTACTGACAGACATCATAAAATCATCATAGTGAAGTACCACACAAATCACAGTAATGATCCTGTTGAATACAGCAGAAATATGACCAATAAACATGGACAGTCTGACACTATCTGGTCATCCAGAGGTATGCACAGAACTCCATAATACAAGATGTGTGGACCAAGTCTGACAAAGGGGATGTTTATAGCCATGAAAATGGGGATATCACACAAATCCTGGAATACATAAGCTCACACAGTTGATGCATTCACACCTTCCTGTCTGTTCTAACACATATTAACTGGAGAAGCAGAGGTCCCAAGCCCACATACTTCGCACTACTTAGTGACATACATCTTCACAGCATCCCACTACTTTTTCAGAAATACACAACACATTTGGTGGCCAGGCAACAGTACAGCTGACAAATATCTGGACATAACATCACACTAGGTAAATACACTGAGCTGCTAGGCATGTCACAAATCAAAGTGTAAACTTCAGGCAAACTGCTACAACACTGACCCAAGTTTCCTATGGGGGACTACACATGTACTTGCAAATACAGCAGGCACTACAGGCATGTAGCAGCATGGAGTAACAGACACCACTGTGAAAGTGTATACCCACAACCAATCTCAACACAGTCACAGTCACATACGGGTAAGCCTAATTAATAGTACAATATATGGACTGTGTGAACAATACCATCCTCATATTTGCCACTCACACACTAACCCTACATACACTGGCCCAATTCATAGTATAGGTCTGATGCCTAACTGTGGTACAGGACATGTCTCAGTCTGGCCCTACAAACATATATGCTGACAGGGTACCAGAAACTGGAGCAGCATGCAACTTCAGAGAGAACAGGACCAGGGGCACTGACATCTACCACAGTCTGTACACAAGCCAAGTTACATTTTCACAATAAACTGCTACACAATACTGACACTCTGTCAACAATCACCATTAGTACACAGACCTCAGTACTATACAGACTACAACAGAATGTCCACGATTTGTCCTCAAATATTAGGCCTACTATACATAACATGTCGAGCAGTCTGCTATATCACTGGCTTGTTATAAGGAATGATGTCAGTAAATAATGATATACTGTACATATGCACCTCTTACTGCATGACATATGGACTAAGTGTGACAGATTTGGGGGACAGAGGCACAATCACAGGGCCAATATTGACATATTGCTGTAATAAACTGAGAAAATTCGTGGTGTAACAGGGTTTGTTGTTACATATCTCTTCTGAGGGATATGAAGTCATTAACTCACATGGATGTCACCATGTACTGATTGCAATCATCAGAGTATGCTACTGCATTTCAAAAGATAGGAAATGTGTGAGCAACATACCACATCTAAAACTACAAACTCTGGTCAGGCTGCAGATAGCCCTACAGGTGAGAGTTTCCTCAACCACATAACACTGTCATGCCAAACTTTAAATGATGTAGAACTGCTTTATCCACACAAACCCTGTTAAACCAACATTACTTCAAATGTAGAACAACAAAACTTACATTCTGTCCCCATGTCTGGAATATCCCCATCCTGTTTGTTGGCCTGTCTCCACAGTGTATGTTGTAAGAGGTATTTCTAACCACCCTCTGTGATGCTGTTTGTCAGACACCCACATGAAGTCCTGCTCACAGTGAAGGAAAAGGGCCAACACCCACATGAAGTGCTTAGTTATAGGAGTATGTTTCCATGCAATTGGCTATAGGAATGATACCACAGCTGTTCCACATGAAATTAGCAAGTGGGGGACTTCAATTTGTGCACAAGCCATCAGCTGATCATTAGCATTACCTACAAAACTCAAGCTGCTGCCTATGCAAAACAGATGTGCTTTTCCACATACACCAGAGAGGGAGAGGTGGAAAGAAAGGAGACAGAGAGAAAGTAAGAAAGGAAGAGAGTAAGAGCCAGTCGCGTTTGTGTATGATCCATGGGTGGAAAGTGGTTTCTGGAAATTATAATGGTTGCCTACATTGTTTACTAATCCATACTGTCACATAGTAATTGCACATGGCTGTACACATTTATGGCTGAGGATTGTCTACAACAACCTCTACAGTATTTGCAAACTGTTGGCCTTGTAATGTGAACATTGTGACATATAGGTCCTCAATATAATGATGCAGCAAAACCCACACTACAATGGATTCTGTCATTACACAATCACCCCAACACCCACACATGCTACTGATGACACATACACAAACACACACCTACCAGTACTGAGTTTCAAACTCCTACCTGACTATGTATTGCTATTACAGTGGTACACAGTTATTGCATGGGCCACAGAGCTTATATGTTGGAGAGCTGTCCAAAGGTATCTTTGTAGGTGAGTGACATCAGCAGCAGTGTTAAAGGAGGGGTAAGGGAAGTGTAGTAAGTGTGAATGTCCACAAAATCAGGTGTCAACAAAGACACACACACACAACCTTTCTCACAGAAACACACACATTATCACAGTTGACAGGATTAGGATTAGAACTCCAAACTCCTACCTGACTATGTATTGCTATTACAGTGTTACACAGTCATTGCACGGGCCACAGAACTTATATGTTGGAGAGCTGTCCAAAGACATCTTTGTAGGTGAGTGACATCAGTAGCAGTGTTAAAGGAGGGGTAAGGGAAGTGTAGTAAGTGTGAATGTCCACAAAATCAGGTGTCAACAAAGACACACACACACAACCTTTCTCACAGAAACACACACATTATCACAATTGGCAGGATTAGGATTAGAATTCCTACCTAATTAGTTTGCTACACTACAGTATCACGCAGTTATCACAAGCACCACGGAGCTTATAAAGCTAATACATAGCCATGTAGTGACTGTGAATGGCTTCAAAATCATCAATTTCCACACACACACACACACACACACACACACACGCACACACGCACACACGCACACACACACACACACACACACACATTTGACAGTACTGAGCTGCATAGGTTCATTACTTTACAGGTGTGTAGTAAGTGAATGAACCTGAAGGCTGTACAAGGCTAGGCAAAGGGAATACCTTGGCATCAGGCCACATGACAATAGTCCTCAGTGTGGCTCAGGGGTGTAGTCCCTGGAGTAGTCATCAGGGGTGGGTATTGTATTCACCATTCAGTCATCTGCATTACTATTGGGGTTGACCAGTGATGTGCACTGCTTTCCATGTATGTGATCTATATTCCATAACATAAACAGTGTCTGGGTTGTACACATGTCCCACACACATGTTCTTTGACATGTGGAAGTGTACTTGAGGTCCCTGGGGCATGTTGTGTGGACAGATTGTTATCTTCTGATGTAGCATTCCTGACCTCATTTGGTGAGACCTGGCTATGTAACTGAGGTTGTGCTTGTACCTATATTGACAGCATGATACAGGTATTCAGTGGAGTTAGTGGCATCTGTCCATACAGGGCATGTGTATAAGGCATGGTATTCCCTTTGCGGGTTACGTTTGCAGGCTCTACAGTTGTTGCATATGTCCAGTGGGAAACATAGCAAAAGAGCCACTGTAACCATTTATTTGCCTACTGCAGGGATAGAACAGGGTGTCAAGTCCTTTTACTTGCTGGATAACACACACTCAGTCAGGAGATGTAACACATCAAAGTACTTTCTGATGTAAGTGGCACTGTTGTGGTCAACAGGCATGTAGTCCACTGCAATCACACCATGGTTACTATCTGTGAGGCAATATGCAGGAAACCACCAATATAGTGGTTGCTGCCTAGCCAACTGTGTTTGTGTATGAGACGTGGGTGGAGAATGTTCTCTGAGTAATAGAAGGGTTGCCTGCATTGTTCACCAATCCATAATGTCACATGTAGGGCTATGGATTGTCGACACCAACCTCTCTGGTGCTTGACATCTGTTGTCCTTATAAGGTGGACATTGTGACATATATTAGGTCCTCAACATAATAATTTAGCAAAACCAGCCCCACAATGAATCCTGTTATTACACAATCACAGCAACCTCCACACAGGACACTGTTGACAGACAGACAGACACACACACAGACACACAGACACACAGACACACAGAGACACACACACACACACAAACACACACACACAGAGTTGCCATGTCTGGGATTAGAACTCCTACCTAACATGTTTTCTACACTACGGTATTACACACATATCGCAAGCCGGAGGGTTATTTCAAGGTGACTGACATCAGCAGGTGTGCTAACATGGGCAATGAGAAGTGCAGTGTGTGTGCATGGGCCATAAACCATTCCTCTGGAAACACACACACACATACACACACACACACACACACACACACACACACAACTTTACACTTGACAGGACTGGGTATACAAATGCTAGATGATTACTGATTTGTACTATCATGTTACACAGTTATCACAAGCACCACAGACACTATAAGACTGAGTGCAACCAAAAGCAATGTCTACAGTGATTGACATCAGCACATCATGTGATATTGGCCAATTTTATGTGTGGTGGGTGGGACAGGCCTCATGATGGAAAGCTCTTTGTCATTGTCTGTCACTCACTTCCCCACCTCTCTGTGTGTGTATGTTTGACATATTGTAGTGTGTTGGCCTTGGATATATGTGAGTATTCCTGTCTAATGTGTGTGCAAAGCATGAATGGTGATAATGTGGTGTGTGTGCATAGACATCTGTAAATGACAGTTATGTATAGTCCACTGTGTTGTCAGACATGAGCTTCATTTCTCTTGTCAAACATGAGCTTCAATACATGGGCTTCATTTCTCCAAGTGTAGGAGCATGCCCAGTATGACCTGTAGTGAGTGTGTGAATCCATTCCAGGTAGGTTGTACTCCAGTCCAGGGTTTGGTGTTTTACACCTACAGTTAGCAATCTGTTTCTACAGGATATCTGTAGATAGGTTGACAATATGGAGTCACAATGGGCGGTAGATAGTAGGATACTGTAACTGTTGTGTCTGTGCTGCTTGTGTTAATGGCTGGTGTTAGCAGAGATATTCAGACATATGTACTGTTTTACATTGTGATATAATGTGTCATCAACTATTGACAGATATACTTATTTGCTCACAGTTATTTCCTGGGAAATACAAGATGAATGAAGCTGTGTCCAGTATTGTGGTCTGCAGCCTACATATTCTTGCACACTCATGCCATTCTGGAAGGGTAGCTGCAGACACTTGCTGATATGTCTGTGTAAATGGTCCAGCACCTTGGTACTGTGGTGGCTGAGGATCCCCTGCTTGTACATATATCAATGTAACAGAATGGCCATAGCATGATGTGGCCATACCGCTCAGCTGTATAGATTCACCCAGGTTACCCAGAGGCAGGGCTCATGTATCTGGTCAGTTCCCCTTCACATTGTGGTTTATGAGCAGTTTTGTAGCCAAAAAAACACGAAAGGAAGTACCACCTGACTCAGACAGCAAAGCAAGCCCTGCACTCCAATAGTGTATCCACGAACCGGGCTTCAGTAGAAAGTTTAAATAAAGTGGTAGTCCAAAAATCAAACGATAAAAACCACAGATGATCAGAGCTGGAATGACAGTTCTTTTATTAATAAAACAGACAAAAAATTCAAGTAAAATCCAAGCGCTTTCGCCTGAGTAGTCTCAGGCTTTTTCAAGGTTAATTAGGTATATGGCCTTACTGCTTTTATATTCAGTTTAATAGGCCAAATGCATTAATTAATTGCAATCAATCAATTTAAATTTTTAAAGTGCAACAGTGCTTTTCTTGAAAACTTTCTCTTGCTTGCAGTTAAAAATATTCATGAATAACAAACTTCTTTATATATTCATTTAAAATGTAATCAATTGGTACCATTGAGAACAAAAAGTTAATGCATGTTATTTCTAGATGTGATTAAAAAGCAAAAAAAATATTCTAGTTGTTTAAACATAATGTACAAATAAAATAAGATAAAATAAAATACAGATCCCTTAAAGGGTGAATAAACTCATTTAACCCTTTGTTCAAATAGATGTTGCCCTACTCTGATGCTACTTATTGGTTTATTTAACCAACTGGTCTACACCAAAAAAGAAGAAGGTAAAAAATGTATAAAATATATATATGAAGTATAATATAAGAAAATTCAAAAATGTTGATATAATGGTTTGACCTTAAGAATTGTAAATACTATGGGTATTTGGCTCAACCAGACAATAAAAATGTTAGTTGTAATCTACCCTAATAATTAGTTTAAAATTGATAGTATATATATACAAAAAATAATAAATAAATAGATAGATTATAATTTATTTCTTTTGGCTTTTAAAATGCTGCTTATGCTAATGCTGTCGTTCATCCCTGGATTTTTTGAGGCTTCCAGTCTGAGTTGCCAAATTAACTCTCTACTCTCTAGGTAGGTTTCCCAGTCACCTCCTCTAGGGTCTTGCAAAACACGTTCAAGAACAAAAAATTTTAAAGACATACCAGTACAAACTAGTGAATGCTTAAAGAATGCATTTGAGCTTTTCTTCTTTTCAATTTCATATAAATGTTCATAAATTCTTTTTTTGAGCATTCTAGTGGTTTTCCCTACATAAAAACCATGGCAGAACAAACAAATACCCAGATAGACTACTCCTACAGAGTTGCAGTTGTAATATCCTAATGTTTTTAATGTGCAGTTTCTAGATGGTATAATTACTTTGTCAGCATCCAACATATACCTACATTGGTTACACATGCCACATTTGTATGAACCGTTCTTTCTATGAGATGAAAGGGCACTCCCAGATTGTTGTGGACGGGGGTTTTGTTCAAACATACCCTTAAGATTGGTATCACGTTTTCTGGTAAATGTTAAAGTCTCTGGTATAGAAGTTCTAATGTCTTCTTGTGATGTTAACAGGGGCCAAAATACGCGTAAGGTGTTCTCAATGAAGAGTGCATCACTGGTGTATGTATAGACAAAGCTTTTCTGCAAACTTTCCTGTCCTTGTTTAGTGTTCGTAGAAAGAGGAAGCCCCTTACTCAGAAGGGGTGGAAAAGTTAGATCTCTTTTCTCTAACACCTCTCTGATGCAAGAACTAATAAGTTGTGTAGGGTAACCTCTTTCCTCAAACATAGTTGCTATGAATCTGGTTTCTTCTATAAAAGATTCAAGTGAACTGCATATTCTAGAGGCTCGAATAAGTTGGCCTCTAACTATCCCCTTTTTGGTGTAAAAAGGGTGCGAGCTATCAAAATGCAGAAATGTGTTTGAGAAAGAGGCCTTCCTAAAACTTTTTGATTGAAAGTGTTGATTTTCTTTGTCTTTAAATAATAAAACATCTAGGTAATGTAGAGAATTTTTACTGAGTTCATAAGTGAAAGACAAAAAATCAGTTGTGGAATTAATGTAGTCAAAAAATTGGAGAAACATGTCTTCAGTACCTTGCCATAAAATACATATATCATCCAAATACCGCTTGTAAAATAAAATAAATTATTTCCATTTAGTTGAATGAATGTATAGTTGCTCCCATTTATGTAGGACAATGTTTGCATACGACGATCCACATGGAGAACCCATAGCCACTCCTTTACTTTGTCTGAAGTATTCCCCACCGAAAAAGATGTAATTGTTTTCCAGGATTATGCCCATAAATTCAGTCAACAGGTTGACCAAGCTGTTGCTTAAATCAGATTCCTTAACTAGGATCTCAGTAAACCAGTCTAATCCTGTGACATGAGGTATGCTGGGAAATAGTTCGACTACATCTATTGTTATCATGAGCAAATCTTGGTTGCAGATGTCAGATGGGATACTAGCTAGGAATTCCCAGGAGTCCCTACAGATATGTGGGAGTGTGGAAACTAAAAGTTTGGTATTATGTTCTACATATTTACCTAAAGGTTCCGTGATGCTACCTGCACCGGCCACAATCGGCCTAAATTTCAGAGGTTTTGTTCCTTTATGCACCTTCGGTATCCCAAACAAAATGGGAGTTTTAGGATGAGAAACATTAAGATAGTTAAATAAATCTTCATTTATTACCCCTTGGAGTAGGTGGTCATGTAGAATATATTTTATATTGGCATATGCAACATTTAGTTCATTTTTAGATGACTGCTCGTAAGTGTCAGTATCTTGCAATATGTTGTGTATGGCATTATCATAATCATGTGTCCACTGTGTTGTCAGACATGAGCTTCATTTCTCTTGTCAAACATGAGCTTCAATACATGGGCTTCATTTCTCCAAGTGTAGGAGCATGCCCAGTATGACCTGTAGTGAGTGTGTGAATCCATTCCAGGTAGGTTGTACTCCAGTCCAGGGTTTGGTGTTTTACACCTACAGTTAGCAATCTGTTTCTACAGGATATCTGTAGATAGGTTGACAATATGGAGTCACAATGGGCGGTAGATAGTAGGATACTGTAACTGTTGTGTCTGTGCTGCTTGTGTTAATGGCTGGTGTTAGCAGAGATATTCAGACATGTGTACTGTTTTACATTGTGATATAATGTGTCATCAACTATTGACAGATATACTTATTTGCTCACAGTTATTTCCTGGGAAATACAAGATGAATGAAGCTGTGTCCAGTATTGTGGTCTGCAGCCTACATATTCTTGCACACTCATGCCATTCTGGAAGGGTAGCTGCAGAAACTTGCTGATATGTCTGTGTAAATGGTCCAGCACCTTGGTACTGTGGTGGCTGAGGATCCCCTGCTTGTACATATATCAATGTAACAGAATGGCCATAGCATGATGTGGCCATACCGCTCAGCTGTATAGATTCAGCCAGGTTACCCAGAGGCAGGGCTCATGTATCTGGTCAGTTCCCCTTAACATTGTGGTTTATGAGCAGTTTTGTAGACACCCATTACTGGGTTTGCAGGCAGGGGTAGTATGGGCACACACCAGAGTTTCAGACTTCACACACCATGACGTCCATGTTTTTACACCCCCCTCACTCTGCTATTCTATCCTCTTCCTAACATTATGCGAGCGATATCTGAGAAGTATCTCTATAGTTGTCCCTTCATCCCAGTGGTATTTAGGGGTTGGTGTTCTGTTGACTGTGTTATTGTTGTTAGTTAGGACCTCATGAGATACCATATATTGACAGTGTGGGTGAGGCACAGGCCTTTGACAGAGGACTGTAGGACATTTGGTAGTGATGCAGGCCATCTGTAGCAGGCCAGTGCATTCTGTCACTCATACATTCCAGGCTGTGAGCTACTGGATTCCCCTGGGGTGACAGGGTAAGTGTGCAAGGTATTAATGGCAATAGTTCCTGTCCATATTAATCCATTGTTGACAGTTACATTTGATGTACTCTGTACAGGGTACTTCCACCTGTGTATTATGTGTATGTCTGGGCCCACATTTATGGCATGTCCATCTTTCAGCTGGTGACAGATATTGACATCTGGACAGTGAGTCTGGATGACTGCTGACATGGGTATTGCTGAGATGCATTGTGGTTTATACTGCAGTTGTCAGAACATTGCCCTGTCATCAACAGTAGTGGCCATAGGCCACTGAGACACAACCCTCCATACCTACATGCTGACCACTTCCAGACAATATTGAACACACAACAACCTAACACACGGACCCCTGCATATTGCACACATGCAGCAATCGATCCTATAAATTGAGCCAGCTCAGGTAATCCGTGCTCCACTGTTATTAAACCCACACATACATGTTACTGCATTTCTACATAGGATTGTGGGGGTGGGGCACACCTGACGACTTTAGACATTTGCTATGACTGTACTGGTATTTCAGGTACTCTGTTGGCTTCCATTTCATTTTGTATTCAGACCTATCATGCAGACTAGAGTCATATCAGCAGAGTACAGATCTTAGGTTTTATTGACCTACATTTCAGTTTCAGACTTCTTACCCTGCAGAACTAACATACAAGTGCCATACCTGTTGTAGTCTGTCTGTGTAGGTCTGGAGGGGGGGCTGGTCATAATTGCCATCAATTGGAGGCCTTAGCACAGCTTTTCTTTATGGTCATCTACACCTGTCCTGCTGGCTGAGGCTGGTGTTGGGTATGTGAGCCTCACTGACATGCATGCATGTGTCTTATGGACACACATTTGTGCTACCACATGTACTGCAGTGGGATATGTCACCTTGTCTATTACTGCCTACTTTGTTGACACCAGTATTTGTTATGGATTTCATGTTGCCCATAGAGGTGCCCACTATCTGCTGCCAGCCCATTCAGTCACCTGATTCCCTTGCATGCTCACATCCATACCATAGATACAACTAGCAGAACATACTCCTCCATTCATCAATTGATAGGAAGAGTGACTTACCTTTGGGCTGTGCCAGTATTGAAGATGGTGCTGGAGGGCTGACTAAATTAGATGCACATAGTACACTCCCTATATGTGGAAAAGCACAGGTAGTGTCATACTTGGCATCCATTTTACTGTATGTGCAAGTCAGAGAGAAGTGTTATTCCCTAGGTCCCTACTGTGTCAGTGTATGTGCTCTGTGTTGCCTCTTTCCCAAAGCCTGAGCATACCGGGCACACCTCCTTCTGCCTACATGGGAAGGCTCAGGTTGTTCCTCCTCCAAGTCCTTCTGTGCCTGTGATGGCCTTGGCAATGGTGGGGGTTGGCCTTGCCCCATGCTGTTCCTGCTGCAGCTGCTTCAGCAGGATCATATTGTGCAGCATGGCAAATAGAATGAACATTTGTGTACATGTAGCTGGAGAGTACTGAAAGGCTCCACTGGATATGTCCAGGCAGTGGAACCATGACTTGAGCATCCCAAACACACGCTCTATTATGATTCTGGTTTGTGCATGTGCCTCATTATGAAGTTCTTGTTTGGGTGTGTGTGCATTTTTGATAGGTGTCATCAGCCACGGCTCCAGTGTGTAACCAGCATCCCCCACTAGGTGGCCATACGGGATGTTCCCACTGTAAAATGTCTGATACAGCTGTGTCATATGCCAGATGTGGGAGTCGTGATACCTTCCAGGGCTGCCAGCACACACATCCAAGATAATGCCCTGGACATCGCACATGACCTGGCAGTTTATGGAAAGGAAGCCCTTGCAGTTGATGTAGACCCTACCACACTCACCGGGTGGTGCTTTGATGTGTATGTACATGCAGTCTGTAGCTCACTACCTCAAGGTATTCTGCTATTTGGTAGAAGAGACACATATTTCTGGTCAACACCTCACAGGTGTTGAGGAAATATATGTGCTCACCACCATGTGCTGACATGGCATCCAGGAACAGGTGGAGTACCCTGAATGCTGATGCCTGTGAGATCCCCATGATATCCCCAGTGGGCCTTTGGAAGGTACCTGTGGCTAGTATTCTTAAGCCTACACATACCTTGGCATCCACTGGGCTAGAATCCCCCCTGTTGGTTCTGTGTGTGAGGCATGGCCGGCACAGCTGAATAATTTGCTGTGGAGTGTCCCTGTTCACCCTATAGTGCTCCACTATCTCCAACTCATGTAGCCCCTGGTAGGATAACCTGGGTCTGTACACTCTTCTCCTTCTCCTCACTGTGGGTTGGTTGTCAGCATTCACAACCTCACCACCCTCAGTCTCTTCCATATATTGATTTATGAGAGCAACAGCAGCCCCTAACATTTTGTTAGTTTTGTCAGGTAAAATTTCCCCGTCTGTGTACACCGGTGGTGTAGAGATTGTGGGAAAAAACAGAGTGAAAGGTGTTTGCATAGTTTATAGTAGTGTGCTGGGCTGCTGGCTGTGTAATTGTGTGAGTCTGATACATTTCACCTACCAACTATGCTAGTTCTCATTGATTGCCTTCCTACTGCTGTTTTCCCTTCCCATTTCCTTCCCGTTTAAGCCCTGAGGCACGCCGCACACACCCAGTGCTCAGATGTGAACAGGGCTGCTATTTCCTGTGAGTTTTTTTTTTTTTAAACCTGGTGCATGGCGTGCACACCCGTTTAGGCAATGTAAACACTGCCAGGCAGCCTCAAACACACCCCCTTTCTTAGCTTTGCTTAGCTAAGGACAAACATGGGCCACAGAGCTCCAATAAGCTTACAGCATGGATGACACTCCCTCTGATGAGATCATTTACCACTTATACGTATACCATGGTGTTGCTGCACCTACACAGTTGGGAGAAAGCTAACACTGAGAGGAATTCTGTGGTTCAGTCTCAATCCCCTCATTTGCATAAACCAGAATGCTAATTCATAGTTACCACACTCACACTGAGCCTTCCCCCTTAGCAACCACTATTCCCTGATGTTGTTGTGTTATGCATGCCATTGACTATTATGGCAAAATGCTGATTTGGGGTTAAAAGCTTATTTCCAACTTTTTTTCTTGTTTTTGGGCCAATCCCTTTTGCTTACCTTTGCCCTACGGTTAAATGGCCGAAATCAGCCAAAAAAAACAAAGTTATTTTTTATAATTTTGCAACTATTTCCCATGCCAATGGCTATATATTTGGCCATTGGCATGCCTACTACATTGAATGCATGCTTTCTTTGGAGCTGTCATGCCTCCGTTTTGTAATTTGCAGAAATTTATTCGGTTAGTAACCGAATACATTTCTGCAAGTTACACTGTTCTTGCAGAGACTCCTGCCTGCTTCCTGGATCACTAATTCACCTCGTTTGCATGGTTTTTACCAGCTAATGGGATAATAAGCATATAGCAGTGGTGTCCATGCAGGGATAGTGTAGGAGCACTTGTGCACATCACGGGAGCTTGTTCCTGAATCGCTCATTGGCCATATTGCCTGCAGCAGCTCTTGCACTATTCCTGCACTCTGTGAAGAGCTTGTTGAATCCTGGGGACTGTGTAAAAATCTATGTTTTATAGAGTCTACATGTTTACACAGGGTTACTGTGTGGGGACAAAATTTAGGACTTTTTGTGACTGTCATGGAAAATTTTTACCTCAGAACTTAAAATTTCCTGTCAGAGTGTTAACTAACTCACTCATGCTCCATGTCCTACGTGTGAGGTGTCCTTCTAAGCTTCAATGTAGAGCAATTGCAAGTCTCTGTGGTTCTTTCTTCCACATGTCCAAAAGAAAATAAAACGTATTGTGGAGTCTTTTGTGTCTGGCCAGCCCCATCACTGTCTGAGCTGCTGGTGGGTAACTCTTCTGTGGCCAATACTGGCTGCTTGGACCATCCATCTTTTACACTGTGTCCCAGTAGTGTAACCACCAGACAAGTTGCAAAGGAATGGGAGTTTAGTATGTCATCTGTAGCTGAAAGGTTGTCCTCACCAGACATAGGAGACCCACTACACATTTTCGTCTCTGTGGAAAAAGTGTGACAATCTTTACTGCTTAGACAGAGTAGGGGGCCTAATTCCAAGACTAGTGCACCTATCATGGGTTGGTGCTTTTCCAGGGAGACTCTCAGGAAGAAAATACAAAAACTTAAAAATGTTTCTTCTTCTGATTCCTTAACTATGGCAGGGAAGATTTGCTGTGATTTTTGAAGGATTTATCTCTGCTTTTAATGTGTTAAATCCTGGTTCCTTACTATATTCAAATTGAAAAAGAAAAATATTTCCCTCGCAGTCTGACAATGGTTTCCAGTCAGATGAGGGGGGTATGACTCTTCAGTAAATTCTTATGTTGACAATTTTGATTCTAAGGAAAGTATTTCTTCAGATTTCCCTGCAGTAGAATTATCTTTTTATGACACTATTAACAAAATGATAGATTTGTATCAGTGGCAACAGAATAAAATATCTGTCTGAAGCAAAGATATTATGGTTTTTACAACCTGTATTTCTTTAACCTGCAGCTGTTCCTCCTGCATTGTACACCTTTCAGGATGTTTTCTTAACAGCTTACATTATACTTGACAGTTAACACCCTGGTCCCCAAAAATCTGTAAAGTTATATAAAGTACCTCAGACAAACACATTCTTGTTCTTTAATTAAAAATTAATACTGCAGTGATATTTTTATATAGGTCTTCTACTTTTAAACATATTGTAAATGCTAATTCCATTCCATCTGAAAAGGATGGGAAAGCTTTGGACAGATTAATAGCTTATTCTTCTGCTACCTTCACTTTCAGAATTTTAAACTACCATGCTTACAGGTTAAAACTCATACTGGCTTCCTTTTTGAACAGGAGAAAGTTAACTGTCATCCTTCTTTCATCTGAGGCTAAAACTTCTTTAAAGCCCTTAATTGTGTCTGTCTCTTTGGTAACCAAATATTTTAAAAGTGCTCTTATGGTTCTCATGATGCTGTTTTCATGTTGTTGCTACTTTTCAGTTGTAAGAACATTTTGCTTGTTTTCATTCTCAAAACCTACAAGAAGATTCTAAATGAGAGGGTTTGAATTCTCCCCTGGAAAAACATGTGTTTTGGGGCCCTTTGTTTTTGATGTCCTTAAAAATTTTGAAGAGAAAGGAAAATTGATTCAAAGGGATGTTGCCATTCAGAGTTGTTAACCCTCCTTTTCAAACTGCAGTAAAAGCTTTCCTTCCTTTTCAGGATAGTTCTGTTAAGACCAGCACTATCTCTACAACCAGACAGTACCTCCAGTTACCCAGGACTATCGCCACTACCATATAGACAGCACCTCCAGTTATCACATCCAAATCTCACAGGCTACTTCCTCATTCGACCTACATTAGAAAGCACCTGGAACCACTGACTTGCATGTTCCAACCATCTGAAGCCAGGTTGGTTGAAATGGGCATCTTGAGAAGTATAGCAGTTGTCTCATGTTTACTGACAACCACCTACTACTTAAACAAACTGACAGTGTTTGAGAGATGTAGTTATATAAAATTGTTGAGGCAAAACTGTCACATAAAATCACTAGAAATGGCAACCACAGTGTCAGTAACGCACAGTACCACTCTCTACCTATCACACACAATGCAGGCCAAGCACATGACCCATATATGCTGTGGCTATTAAAAGTAAGCTACATAAACTACAAAGGACTCCTAAATACAGCCTAAGAAACAAGTGCCCTCTGCAACCTCACAGACCCTCATCTCAGACAATGTCCATCATGAACCATGCATTGAAGGACTCTCAGTGGCTCAGATCAGAAGTCTATAAGGCAAAACTCTACTCAATCTAACATCCTAGTCACAGTGACTCCATAATGAGAAACACTGATACATCTCCCTTCAGGCTGAGTAAGGCTAGAGTCATGCTTAGTTGCCTGTTGGGTGCCAGGATTTGCCCCATCACACATGCACTCAAGTCCTTGAACCAAAAGTACACATATGACACAGTCATAACACATTTGGGACTAAATGACTTGAGATTTACCTCTGTGGAATATATGAAGAGAAACATAATGAAGCTCTAAGAATATATGACATAGACCGATAGTATTAGCCTATCCTTGAGCAGCATTTCACCTGCTCCTAGAATGATGCCACAATATCAACAAAAAAATTATTGACTTTAGCAACTGGGATCATTTTAAGGGGGTATAATATATATCTACCTGGATGGACATGACAGCCAGTCCTAACTACTTTGCCAAGGATGACCTGTACCTGTCCCCCCAAGGCTTTTGTACACTGGCAAAAATCTTATTCATCTCCATAGTGCCCTTTGTAGACAAAGTCAGTCTAAAAACACTTCCAATATAGGAAAACAAAATTCAGAAATCATAACAGCATTATTACTCAGTACTTGGAGCCTAAACAGAAACCTGCACTCCCTAGCCTAGAAGACATTGATATACGTCATCACTGAGACCTATTTCAAGAATATTGATTACACCCTATCAGTTCAAGGTTTCAATGCCTACCACACATTCTGACCCACTGCACTAGATGAGGGCACTAAAGGCAGTGGTGTCTTTATTTTCATAAAAGAAAACTACAATGCCAGACTTGATAAGCAGGATAATAGCCTGGAACTCCTCCACGTCCAGCTTACCATTACCAAAACCCCATATCACATATCACATTGTAGCCAACTGTAGGACCTATCTATGATCTCCTTTACCATGACTCCTGCCTATTTAATATGGAAGCCCTAAGTATTCAGCCAAATACTATTCTCTTAGGGGAATTCAGCTACTCCTGCATTAACTATGAAACTTACACGTCTCCAGATATGTTTACCCAAAGATTTCTGGACTTCATAAATACAAACTCATTGGACCAGCTAGTCAGTATCCAGCAAAGTGTGACCAAATCTTGTACCTGTTTGTTACCAGTATGGGACATCTCTGTTCCCTTCCATATGTAACACACTCCCTAGTCAAATCAGACCATACATCAGCCATATTTACCACAAGACTGAAATAGGAAGCATCCTCCAGTAGCTCATTATTCAGAGAATATACCAAGCGGATCTGTTAAAGCTGAGTGAGGACTTGCCAGAATTCAACTTTCCCTTCTACCTTGTAGACTGTTGTACAAATGTGTGATCCTCCACTGCCAAATTTTATTAGCATTTAAATAACTGCATAGAAACATCTGTCCTCCTCTGAAATAAATATAATGCCAAGTTTAAAAATAAACCCATATAGTGAAACCCTAATCCCAACAGGCTCTACAATAAAAAGAAAAAGCTCATTGCATGTAAAAAGAAATCTAAATTTGCAATTGCCAAAAATGCTCTTGTTAAGGCTGACAGAACTTCAGACCCTAATTAAATCAACCAAAGCTAAATACAGGTTAAAATAGCAACCCAGGCAAATGTCAGATCACAATCCTTTTTAACTATGTCAGAATCCTCAGAAATAATGTTTAAACTTGTACTGAGATTTTAAATTATACCATGTACTCTAATCCTGAAGATGTAGCCAATATACTAGTTGACAAATAAGGTCTAACTTCACCCCACCCGCACCCTTTGCCCAGAACCGTTATCAACATCCATAGCTCCTCCTCAAATCTCCAAGGAACAAATTCTAAATGCACTATCCAAAGTCAAGAACACTGGTTCTAATGTCCAGATAACATACCAGGATGCCTGTTGGTCAGCCTGAAGCCTGACTTGTCAAACCCCCTACAGATGCTTTTCACTGTTATCCTCCTAATAGGGTCTGTACCAAATGAATAGAGTACTGCGGCAAGCATCTTCCTTCACATGTGTAGTGCAGCAACTGATCCAGTAAATACAGGCCTATAAGGCTAACCAGCCTCATCTGTAAGGCTGTGGAAAAGATCACTGTGAAATTAATAAACAAAGACACAGGCAGTCCGCAAACCATTGACTCAAGCCAGTTCAGTTTTGTCAAAGGCTAATCCTGCCTACTCGTCCTGGTTGATTTCTTTAAGAGGGTCAATGAAGCAATGGATGAGGGAAAAATATATTCATACTGCGTATCTGAACCTTGTAAAAGCATTTGGCAACATCATCCATTTGAGCTTGGTTAATAAACTCATCCAGCTAAATGTAATTCCCTCTGTAACTCACTGGATGTCAAACTGTCTCACAAAAATAATCCCAGAAATTAGAATGGATGGATCTACCTCCACCAAGAGACTTGTCACTAGTGGAATACCCAAGGATCAGTCCTCAGGCTACTTCCATTTCAATTACTTCACAGAAGTCAAGGCAAATGCTAAGGGCTTATGGCTGACAAAGTTTACTGATGACTGTAAACTCAGTGGCAACATAAACAACACAAAGATCCTTCTGGAAAGCTGGTTGCAAACATATATCTGACATCAAAACCAAGAACTTAAACCTAATAACAAAAAAGTGCATTATTGCTTCCTTTGGGAAGCAAGATGTCTCCTGAAACTATCACATTGACAAAACTCCCTTGAAAATTGACTCAGTAGTGAGGGATCAAGGAACACTTGAGCATATGTATTAATGAGCTGTCGTTCAGTTAACTTGTCAACTATTGTTCAAAAGTCCTTCTCTATAGCACAAATTATTAGCAAGACTAAGGAATCAGAATCTAGGGAGGCGATCATTCCACTGCACTCATTAGGCCAGTCATTGAATATGATGTCATATTCATCATGTACATGTCCAAGCTCTTGATTCATCTTGAGCAATCACAATATTATCTCACCAAGAAAATCAAGGGACTAAATTACAAAAGCTACTATGATTGCCTCATGGCCCTGTTCCTCTTCTAAGTGTCTTACAGGTGGCTAACGGGAGATCTCTGACACACATGCAGAGCCTCTACTGAACATATCTTTGCAGACTCTCTGCACATCCATAGGCCCAATAGTGGCAGAATACCCACTCTAGAGACTTTGATTTTTATTGCAACTTAAAGAGAACATGCTGGGAGTATCGATGCATCTCACACAGAATACTATGTTTTTTGAACTATTTTGCTTTCCTTGTGAAGTTAAGTGCATCTCTTACTGTATTCAAACACAACCTGGATACATGGATGGGAAGCCATAAGTTCACTGTAGTTTGGCAACCTTTTCCTTTAAGGGCAGGGAGAATATATAAATACCTGATCCAGGTTAATGTTATTCTCACTTATTATACAAAGGGTTCTCACAAAATACTAAAGGATTATCTCATCCAGAGTTATATAAAACTTATGAAAAATGCAGGGGCCTTGATACTAAACTACTAAAGCTAGAAACTCAGTGAGAATACATGACTAGGTTGTTAAAGATTCTCATCATAGGTCAATAGTCTAATAGCTACATATTAACCTATGAACTTATGAACAAAATGCAATTTGGTGATGACACAAGATGGCTTTGAGAAACAGCCTTATCAGATAATGGGTACCATTATACATTGGTTCTTGGAGGTATAATATGTGCAAATACAGTGTATTGCACTTGACATCCAAGACCTTACTTGGGTGTTGTCATGTGCATAACAGGGCAGAGTTGTTTGTGAATGATGACATCCAGAACATAGCAAATAGTCTACAACTACAATAGCAATATCTGGCAACTAGATACTGCTGATGTTTAGAGTGCTGTAGTACAGTGTGTTGCAACACAACACATACAGTCATGTGCATAAGGTCTGCATACTATGTGTACATGCAAGACACATCAGTGTCACAACAATGGAATGTTGATGATTCTTTGACAGGTATGTAGAGGGCAGCTTTGGAAAGACATTCATGTCTGTTAGTAACTCTACCACTTTCTCACAATAAAACTGCCCTATGTGTAACCTTAGGCCTGTACACATGATAACAGGTATACCTAGCACAGCAATGACCAACCACATTACTTGTCTGATATTACAGGCTCAAAAACAAACTCCAAAAAGCAAAAGAAAAACTTTTAAAACAAATTAGGAAAATGCTCCTGTACCAGCAGATTGTTTGCAATGCACCAAGCAAACGAATTAATTTTGATAAACAAGACGCACGATAAAACAATTTATTTTAAGCACCAAAAGTGAGCTTTTCGTCGGACACACTCCAACTTCCTCAGAAAGACAATAAACAATGTCTTACTGCTGGCCGTTGTCTTAAGTACCTTGAATCATTTAAAAAATCACATGGTCGTTAATTAGTAAAAAATGAATGCCGGCACACCCACCTACACTAAAACTTGTGGTATGTCAACCAAGCATTCCAAACAATATCAGCAGTTGAAATATAAAAACAACTACTACTCATAAATGCAATATAAATAACATCGTGGTAACCCTACAACTAAGACCGGTGCATCACACAACACTACAGTAATATTCTTAAAACAGTTACATAAAGTATCAGACATGACTTGCTCTTGTAGATCCCGTAAAACACGGGATCAACTGATAAAAGCTGGCAGGTATACTTGAACCTCCGATATGAGAACTCCCTGTTAAGTGACAGTTAGTGTTCCAGTCTCCTAGATGTAGGGGTCCCCTTTTAATGAAAATATTCTTCCGTTTAAAAGTGAAAAACAGTATTTGTTCCGAAGAATAGCTGATAAAGGCTAAAGCCTGGAAAGCTATATAAAAGACCCGGTTGGTGCCTTAAACGGCCATAGACAAGTAAACTTGGATAAACGTAATTAACAACGTACAGTAATACAACACAAATAAACAATTAAAGCAAACATACATCCAGATCAGATTATATATTAAGATGAAAATTATATATACAAAAGACGTATTCTGTAAAAAATCAACGCACATGTGTGCGGTCAACATGAGAACCATACGGCTACATTTAATGCAAAGTAACATAAACACTGCTATATGCAATATGAAAGAAAAAAATAAAAAATGGAAAAATATATGAATAAAAAAATTAAAATAAAAATAAACAACATGACTCTACCCAAATGAAGGTATAGAGTCCATTCCTCACCTAAATAGGTGACCCAACCATTGAATAGTAATGAAGGTCATGATAGTCAACAACTAAGACCCATTACCAAGTCCGATACATGTTGTTTGATTACCTCCCAAAAGAGTAATAAAGGGAGCCATGGTTACTATATGGGAAAAAAGGCCGTGCTAGACGCAAACCTGAGCAAGTCAACCCTAGGTACCACAATGCTAACAATACTATTTAAGAAAAAATAAAAAATAAACAATACTTAGACAATTGAAACAAATAAAAAGAACTAAAAAGCACTGCCTAGCTGCTATATAAATTTTATATGAATTTGAAATATTGAAATATTCCAATATGGTCATCACTGAAAAATGGCATATAGTGAATAAGCCAAAACACATGGCTATAGCAGCCCCAATCTACATGTTCAGCCTTTTAAGTTTCAAGAGGCAAGTAATGGATAACATGCCATTGAGGCCTGGGGTATGGCAAGCATCCAACCTGAGTTGCCATGACAACTTCCTACTTTCCAGGAGGAGGGAAGTGGACCCCCCCCCTCTCCCTCACCCCCCCCTATAATTGGATTTATCGAACAGGTAGATTGGGGCTGCTATATCCATGTGTTTTGGCTTATTCACTATATGCCATTTTCAGTGATGACCATACTGGAATATTTCAATATTTCAAATTCATACCAAATATATATAGCAGCTAGGCAGAGCTTTTTAGTTATTTTTATTTGTTTCAATTGTCTAAGTATTGTTTATTTTTTATTTTTTCTTAAATAGTATTCTTAACATTGTGGTACCTAGGGTTGACTTGCTCAGGTTTGCTTCGAGCAAGGCCTTTTTTCCCATATAGTAACCTTGGTTCCCTTTATTACTGTTTTGAGGGGTAATCAAACAACATGTATCAGACTTGGTAACGGGTCTTAGTTGTCGACTACCATGACCTTCATTACTATTCAATGGTGGGATCACCTATTTAGGTGAGGAACAGACTCTATACCTTCATTTGGGTAGAGTTGTGTTGTTTATTTTTATTTTTTATTCATATATTTTTCCATTTTTTTCTTTCATATTGCATATAGCGGCATTTATGTTACGTTGCATTAAATGTAGCCGTACGGTTCTCATGTTGACCGCACACATGTGCATTGATTTTTTACAGAATACGTCTTTTGTATATACAATTTTCATCTTAATATACAATCTGATCTGGATGTTTGCTTTAATTGTTTATTTGTGCTGCATTACTGTACGTTGTTAATTATGTTTATCCAGGTTTACTGGTCTATGGCCCTTTAAGGCACCAACCAGGTCTTTTATACAGCTTTCCAGGCTTTAGCCTTTATCAGCTATTCTTCAGAACAAATACTGTTTTTCACTTTTAAACGGAGGAATATTTTCATTAAAAGGGGACCCCTACATCTAGGAGACTGGAACACTAACTGTCACTTAACAGGGAGTTCTCAAATCGGAGGTTCAAGTATACCTGCCAGCTTTTATCAGTTGATCACACATTTTAAAGGATCTACAAGAGCAAGTCGTGTTTGATACTTTATGTAACTGTTTTAAGAATATTACTGTAGTGTTGTGTGATGCACCGGTCTTAGTTGTAGGGTTACCACAATGTTATTTATATTGCATTTATGATTAGTAGTTGTTTTTATATTTCAACTGCTGATATTGTTTGGAATGCTTGGTTGACATACCACAAGTTTTAGTGTAGGTGGGTGTGCCGGCATTCATTTTTTACTAACTAACGACCATGTGATTTTCTAAATGATTCGAGGTACTTAAGACAATGGCCAGTAGTAAGTCATTGTTTATTGTCTTTCTGAGGAATTTGGAGTGTGTCCAATGAAAAGCTCGCTTTTGGTGCTTAAAATAAATTGTTTTATCGTGCGTCTTGTTTATCGAAATTCATTCGTTTGCTTGGTGCATTGCATACAACCTGCTGGTACAGGAGCGTTTTCCTAATTTGATATTACAGGCTATCAGTGACATGATCCAAATTCATAATCGTGTCTTTCATAACCCTATATCTGCACTGTTACTAAACAGCCTTTATATAGAACGTGTCCCAGTGTGTGTGTGTGTGTGTGTGTGTGTGTGTGTGTGTGTGTGTGTGTGTGTGTGTGTGTGTGTGTGTGACTGTATGTGAATTGCTCTACAAGTATATATCATATTCATAATCTCAGCATTTAATGCTTGACTGTAATTAATTATGTGTTCTGCCATAGGATGCAATGACATGAATGAGAAAGCAAGCCCTCTGCTACTGTGGATACCATGCATTGCTCTGTGCACTAGCTCTTGTAAACATTCCTATACCTCACACATCTGTATTTTTAGCCAGAGTGTGTATTGCTACCTGTGTGCATGACTGCCACTGATGATATAACATTGTTGTTTCTGGCACTGGTTAGTAAAGTGCAATCATAATAGGTGCCCAAACATACTAGGATAAATGTTACCCACAGATGTATGCACACATTGTTATACATGTTATCAGATTGCTGTGGTATGTTATAAGTAGCATTGCTATTGGAAATTATTGTACTATGTTCCAGCGTTCCTATGTATGTGCTGGAGCTTACACCCTGATTACATACTGTGCCCCTGTCCCACATCTATGTAATTATGTAATCTCCTATCTGCAAACACAAATGGCATATGTAGCACAATTTATTACAAAAGTTTACCATTTATTATATTTTCTATAGATATGACTATATCTGAGCAGGTTGTTTAGTGCATTCTGTACAAATCAGTGCTGTGCATGTGGAAAAATGCATGTGTACAAGTCACTAAAAGCTGTTGGTGCTGCAATGCAATGAGGATTGTTATGTCCTTTGCATGTTAGCAGATTTCCCCTGCCTGTATGTTAAGGATACCCACATTTGCACTATGTGCATACCTCCCTGTACAAACTGCCTATACATAGACTAGCATATACATGTTTCTGTCTCACATTGCCCTATGTGTCTGTGGATGCCTATATGGCTTATGCATGCAGTGCCAGCTGAATACTTAAATACATTTCTAAAGTTTATAGTCGCATGATTGCCACTGTGACAAGGTTGCACATGGATATACATGTCCAGCAATTGCACTGTCACTATAACATTTCAGGTGACCAGTCATATATCTGTCACTGTACAGTTTTACAAAAGGTACATCATAGCTCATAATTTAAACCAGAGTTTGCTGAGTCATCAATGCAGAGCCAGTGGTGGAGCATCACCTTTATTCTCCTAATCATCTGCTTAGGCTTGTGGCTTTTCAAGTGCCTGAGTTCTTGAGAAATATCTCATCTTCATTGAAATGTCAGACCACCATGTCTAGACGTTAGCATATTGTGCAGTACTGCAGACATGGTAATCATTTATAATGCCTTCTCATGTGCAAACTATAGTGCAGTGCATACTCTGATGTATGTAGACACCTAAATTGTCTTTCACCTCATCAGATAGATTCTCAGTATCATACTTGGTCATGGGATGTGCTCCCTTCAAAGATTCCTTTGCAGCTGTGGAAGAACTTTTCATGGAAATAATGAACCATGGCTCCAGTGGATAGCTCCTCTTAGCTGTGGGAAGAATTACATAATTAATAATGTATTTCACAGTCCAGGATACCACGGTCTCCATTGCACATTTTCTACATCTACATCCCTACTAAATGCCTTTCACTGATATCTTCATCCTGGAATAGTTACCTAATGTGAACTTACTTTCAGATAGATGCATCAGGGACTTTGCCAAGATAGACAGCAATAAAATTAAGGATGAGGCCCTCTGCTGATCACTCTACCTGATGTCAGAGAAACAGCCTCTCCTTCCACTTTTATTAGCATTCACCTTCTATACTTAAAGTAATATTAATAGGCAGGTGGGTACAACTGATGGGCAGAAGGGAGGACCACTCCATTGCATTATGCCACTCATGAAGAGTTCAGGAAAACAAAATGTATCCCCCTAGCATCTGACACATAACTGCCTGAAGCTCATTTAGGACATGAGAAGTTGTTGTTTGGGACAGTAACATTCCTATCATGCTGGGATATTTTAGAGTCTAGTAGATTAAGTGAGAAGTGATCTTCAGTCTCTGATGGGATGGGGTCAACCACCTACTGTGTGGAGACATGGGATGCACACAGCTCACACACAGTCTTCTCCATCTCTTTATCTAGCCAGAATCTACACATAACCTTCTAATCATACAGCTGGTGTAAGTGAAGCCTGTTTTACTATTAGGCTAGCTGAATCCAGGCTGCAGGGTTCACAAGGTGCTTCTTCTTATCCATGATCAGCAGTACAACAGCTTGTGTCACTGCCTTGCTGGTAGATACATTTCAGTCTTGTTACATTGCCCACATCTGTTGCAATCAGTATACATTTACATTTTTATTGCCTCCACAAGTTTGCAGTTCATGTCTAATGGCATGTTCTGCAAAATCTTAGATGCCTTTTAAATTGGCACTAACAATAGCACTATCAGTAACGTAACATATAGAGCACTCACCTTTGATATTAAAAGATCAGAAGGTTGTGGGTTCTATTCCCATTGCAGGTAAGTGGATTTCTAACACTGCAGTGCAGCATTATGGGGTGATGCACTTCAGAGTGTGTTCTCCTGTGGATGAGCTGTTAAACTGATGTCCCATTTTCTGGAGGTAGAAGTAGCTCATATGGATAGAAAAGATCTCATGACACCTATTAAAAAGAGCAGTGGGATGCTTCCTAATGGCCTGGCCAAATTTCCCCTAGTATTAAAAATACCATTTCAGTTCTTCTCTGAAAAGCTGCCAGTAGCCTACTGGGACTAACCTGATTATCAAATGAATAAATAGAAAATGTTATGATCTCTCTGTTTACTCAGCTATTATCCTCTCTTCACAGAACACAGTAAAGGCTATTAACTTGCAAATGTCTCTAGCGTCCTTGACTGTTCATTTTAGACTACCACATTACATTCGATTACAGTGAATAGTAAGCCTGTCTAGTCTGCATTTTAAATGTATCTTATGTTTTCCACTTTTCACACTTATACATGCACTTTGAAATTTGCAGGTACATTCTCTGCCCACTAGCTGTTCTGAGAGTTTATTTTATACATCCACAACCTAGTCATAACAAAAAAGAACTATCTAACAGTGATTCAGGAAGTTGATAGTCTCTGCAAACTTTTGTCTATGCTTTCTTCATCCCTTTCTGTATTTTCTGTACAGGATGAATGTTTCACATTTTTACATCATGAAATTCTGCTATTGTACTCATCTGGTCTCATGTGAAAACATCTCTAGATCCACCAGTCTCTGATCATATCCTTTCATCTCCATCACACATGCCTTTTAGATAAATCTAAAATAAAATAATTCTTGTAATATTACTATACAATGCCGTCATAAATACTTGATGTAGTTTATATATATATATATATATATATATATATATATATATATATATATATATATATATATATGCACTGCCAGCAACCTTTACTGCTTTAAATATGTTTTAAAGTTATGTTAAGCTTTCTTGGAAATCTCCTGTCCATTCAGTGGACTTCTATACCAAGCAGTTTGACAGTATGTGAATTTACTCAGGAATTCATATTTTTATCTCTTGACCTCACACATTTTTGAGACATCAAAAGTTAATTTGGAGGCTGCTTGCATGGTTTGTGAGCTACATAATCTCCTTTTAATGAAAATGTTTAAAATATGGCTTTGAAGGAAACATGAAAAGGTGTCTGGATCACTTTAGCAGTAGTTCCCAAGGGGTTGTAGGTTTCATTAAAAGTGTTAACTTCTTTTTCAGAAATATAAAGAACATATTGTATACAGAGATGATTTGTCTTTTTATATTAATTCAAGCTTTGATGAATAATTGAAACATTCATACTTATGAAAAACACTAGAAGAAAAGAAGACTCATATTAATAACAATTTAGCATTACTTTTGTTTTACTATAGATCTCTCAATCTGATGCATTTCAGCACTTGCACTGAGACAGATTAATCTGACTTGCAGAAAACATAGCAATGCTATTTTCAGTATTTCCTTAACCATTCAGCACCGAAGATCATGACCGGGTCTCTGATCACAACCAACTGGTTGTGACTGAAACTTTTTTGTGCTCCATGTTCTACCACATAACAAAAAAATGTATAGTAGTGCAATGGATTTCACAAGCTTTCAAAGCCTTTGCCAAACAGAAAGCAGGCAGAAACATAGGGCTAGATTCTAAAAGTGTTGCTTTTGCTGTAGTCTGCCCTGATTCTAATAGACGTTCTCTCAGTGTAAGTGTCTGACTATGACCTATCTATAAACAGGTTTACACCATCATTTACCTTCATCATTGAAAACTGTGAACTGTAAGTTTATGGTATATATTGGTGGTGAGTAAGTTTACATGTGTGCCCTTCTTATTTATTATAGCACTGTTTTTTTCATGTCCTTATATGTCTACTAAGTCTACTCCTGCTGTTGCATTTGTTGTTTTTCTGATGCAAACAGAGCTTTCAAATTTGTTTTACTTTATTTATTTTTTTGTATCTTATTTTTTTACTTATTTTTATTTTATTTTATTAAATTTTTTTATTAATTTAATCTATCTTCCTTCTATAAACTGCCATTCATATGCTACGTGCCTGAGTATCGAAATTTTGAGCTGTAATACGCAATTTTTCCTCTGTGCTGATATCTGCATGACAATAAAGTTTACTTTAACTTTGACCAGGAGCAAGATTACAAAAGACCTGCACTCAGTTTAAGTGGTCAGTTAGCTGACAGAATGTCTATTGGAACTGGGCCCAAAGCGTTTCTGTCTAAGAATGTTGACTTTAAAAGTTGTTAGACACTTGATTCTATCACACTTTTTATTTATACATGCGGCAGAGTTTATTTATTGTTGATTTAGTTTGTTTACAGGGGTAGTACACTAATCATTGTAGACCATTTTCAGGCACAGTCTGGGTAAGGAAATTCACAAAAAAAAATAGAACAATGTCTGCATTTCATTATCAGAGTAGAAAAACAAATGTGAATGAATTTTAGTAGTAAATATGAAAGGGGAGCAACTGGTGAGAAAAGAGGGTCAAAGCAGAAGTGATGCAGGTAAGGAAGTGTTAGGTGACATGTCCAGTAGAAAAGTACTTACAGTCAGATTTTTGCTAGAAGTCTCTTTTGAGCTGAGTTCTGAAAGTGGGAAAGATGCGTCTTCTTTTAGGTGAGGAGAAGATATTTCCAGAGTTTGGGTGCAAGAATGGAGAAGGTATGGTTGGTACTGTGCATTTTGGTTTGGGATGTCTGGAGTGAGGGAGTTAATTGGAAAAGGTGGTGGAGATTGTAGGGCATGGTTTTATTATAGAGTTAGACTGCAAGACGTGGGAAGGAATCTCACTGAAGTAGTTTGAAAAGAAGAAACCCTAGGAGTAGTTCAACTCTATAGGAAACTGTTAGCCATTTGGCTTTAGAGAGGGTAGTGCAGTGGGATGGGATTATACTACATTGCCAATGAAGGATGGAATACAGTGAATTGCCAATTAAAGAGCACAGTATTTAATAGCTTTTAAAGCTATTCTGGTTTCTGCTGCTGTTCTGTGGTGGCCATCCAATCTTAGCAGTACTTTTACCTTTCAGACATCAGAAAGGTGTTTAACTAAGCCTAAAACGCCTCTTTGTATACTTCCAGTTCTCACCCATACCGCTTTATGGCATTTAGAACATTTTGGGTTTGGCTTCTTTATCTAAATGACTTATCAACTAGGAAGCATTAGAAAGGACAAGGAGTTGTTAAGAAAATGACATTAAGATTGTGAGTCTAAGATGTATTGCAGTGGAGAAATCTATCTTTGTTTGCCACTTATTATTTATATTTTCAAATTTATGTTTGTATTTTCATAACTGAAAGACCTACATGTTATTGAGATGGAAGGTGTAAAACACCAATTTGAGAGCCAGGGCAATGCAATGTCAATGCCGGTTTATATCACAATGTATTGAAATATTGCTAGAAATTATGATAATAAACAATATTTCCATATATACTTAATATTTAAAAGAAAATGCATCACTTACAAACTATTGCGTGACATTAAGTTAAACTTTAAATATGAGCATAAGTATGCTGTGGAGATAGCTGACACAAAAATGCTATTGCCAAAAATTATTCTAATAAGAAGTGTATGGTGAATTTTAAGTTTCTTGTTTTGGAAGATGTACCTAATTATGACAAATTATTTGATGCTGAAGATGAGCTTAGCTGGTGTGAATACAGATGGCAAGTTAGGTTAAATGATTAAATAATAAGGATGATTTTGTTGCTTATTTAAAGCGAAAAGATTTAAAGCATTGAAGGGGTTAATTATGTAATATGTGATTGGTGCATCAGCAGTTTAAATATGTTTGTTTGTCTTAATAGCATTATTCAGTCCAAAGAAGTCACAGTTGGTGATGAAAGTGCTCACTGTTTAATGTGTTCTTGTATTAAACATCTTTTTAGGAATCCAATAAGTTCTTTTATTTTTATTTTGTTTATTTGGAACGTTTTAGTAAATGTTTTTTTAAACTTTAAATGTTGTTGAAAAAAACTAGTTGCACTGTAAGTTGCATATCTTCAGAGATATCCAGTATTATTTGTTTTGCTAATTATACAGTTAAGCATATGTTTTCAAATTTCTGTAAATATCTCAATAAACATGCACATATAGAAGAATTTCTTGTCATATGAAAGCTAATATTTGGTTAATAAAAATGCTCTTACAATATATGTCTAGGGTATACAGTTTTCAAGATATAAAACTTTGTGAAAGTTTACAAAAAAATATAATTTGGTGTTTTTGTGCATTATAATATGTCACAGTATTTATGAAAAGTCTATGCGTGCTCCAAGTATTCTCACTGTAAAAATACTTTGTACCGATAACATTGAAAAATGTGAACAATTTAATTGCTTTTATTGTTCACAAAATATTTATAGTTCTTTATCATATGCCTTTTAAGTTTATTTTTCAGAATATGTTCCAGAATGCAATATGTGTGTAGACTGGCAGAGGTGTGCCATTCCACACCACATAGGTTTTATTTACAAGCTTATCTTTTTCTCATTATTTGACAGTAGTTGTGGTTTTCCACTCACTAAATTGCTTTGATTTAATGCTATATCCATCCCTTTCTTATTAACTAATGCCATCATTTTAAAGCTGCTTACATACGTTGTGGAAAACAGAAACAATAACATTCACTGATGTTTCTACTGGGATAAATCCTTTATAAATGAGGACATATTTCCAACCAGTTGCACACTTAGTCACTGTAAAACTTTGCTCGGTTCCAAGTCCCAGGGTAGGAGTTCCAGCTGCCAAAGCATTCTAGTTTAACTGTACTAATTAATTTATAACAGGGTTTTCTGTGAATAATTGTTTATACATCTGAGACAAGCCTTGTATAGCTCAGATGAGATGTCTTTTACCATGCGTCAGTCAAATAGTCCATGTTTATTCAAAGTTTTCAATGTGCTTTTGAAGGATGGAATTACAGAGCATTGCCAAGGAAAGCAAAGAGCAGTGTGTGGTTAGTAATTATTTGCTTAACCATAAAATTAGTATTAAATTGCAAGAGAACTTAAAAGTATGTCAGCAAAAGTGTCTTGATGTAATCTGAGCTAACATGCATTTTTTTTCCTGTAGGTCATCAGAGAGTGTGTATATGTTGTGTGTTGTGTGTGTGTGTGTGTGTGTGTGTGTGTGTGTGTGTGTGTGTGTGTGTGTGTGTGTGTGTGTGTGTGCACGAGTGTGTGCATGTGTGTGTCTCTATTTGCGTGTTTGATAGACAGTAAGAGAGTGTCTATATGCCTATGGGTCTGTTTTGATCTACTTCACTTGACCTAAAACTCATTTGACAGACTTTCATTTGACCGACACCCAAATGACCTAAATTTCAAATTACTGACAACTCATTTGACTGACTCTCATTTCAATGACTTTTAAGACATAGGGCCGGATTCACAAAACCTCCCTGTAAGACTTAATATGTCTTACTCGGAGGCTGCAGTTGAACGGTATGACATCAGCGTGCCATGAATATTCATGAGGGCATGCTGACTCATCCGTAACTCTTACACGGACTGAGTAGGCAAGCAGGGGGCGTGTCCAACTGCCGAGCAGTTTAAAAGTCCACGCCCCTGCAAGGTTTTAAAAAGCATAATGTCAACAGACAAGAGCGAGTCCACTCGAATATACTTGCACCCAACACCACACTCCCTGACACTGTAAACCCCCATCAGAGTTATAAAACGGAAACAAATTTAATTTTTTTTTTAAATCCACAATATAGCTGCCCGTATTTGCGCTTGTTTGCATGGGTGTGCCCATTGCTTAACCACAGTTAGCAATTGTGACATTGAAGAGCATATAAAAACTACTTTGCAAATTAATCCAAATAGCAATAGCGTAATGGTAAAGCGTATGCACAAAGAGAAAGCATTCACAGTTCGAGTCCCACCACTCCCCTTCTTATTTATGTTTTAAATCAGTATTTGAAATAATACCAGACAAATATGATTAAAATTCCATTAAAAGCAGTGACGTGGCCAATGTATCAGCGAACAAAATATATATTTTTAAAAGACCCAGATATATAATAGCCTGCCGTTAAGCAACGTTTTACACAGCTAAACACAGGTGCCCATAGTTTAATAGTGCTTCACCCAGCTAAACAGAGTTGCCCATAATTTAATAGCGCTTCACCCAGCTAAACAGAGTTGCCCATAGTGTAATAACGCTTTATCCAGCGCAATAGAGTTGTCCAACATTTAAAAATGCTTTACCCAGCGCAATGTGTTTGCGCGGACGTGAGCACTGCACCAAACAGGGCACCATAGGGCACAGGGGAGCAGCGTAGAGCTAAGTTGCTTAAACGCAGCCACACCCCCTAGCCTGTCTAGACAGTATTAAAATAAAAGAATGACAAGGTTTGAACCCAGGACCCTTTGTATCATAATCAAAGTACAGAACCACTAAGCCATGACAACACAGGGGAAGCAGCCACTATTAACATACATAAACCTAGGAATGGTAGTCTAGCCATTACTAAGCAGGTCTGCAATCAGCTAAGAATTTTACAAAATGGCCAATCACAAAAAAGTGTGGGAAATGCGGCATATTTAAGCCCCACAGGTGGGAATACACGCCATAACTGATTGTAGTCACATCTGCGGTCAGAATGTCTGGTGTTGGAGAGGGAGTGCACTTCCGAGTACAGAGATGGGACACCGAGGAGTCCAAATACATGGTATGGCTCCTAGTCCACCGTCACGAGGCAAGACTCCTGCAGGGCCAGTTCCAATGGACGGAGTACAAGGCAGAGGCTTGGAACCGGTTAGCTCGTGACCTCACCAGTGCCACAGGTGTTCCCTGGACTGGTGAGCAGGTCCGTCATCACCATGCGGACCTGAAGAGACGAAAGGAGGACCACCTGAACCAGTGGATACAGGAGGCCCGTGGGATGCGGGATGCCCCACAACTGAGTATGTAGCCATGGAATGTAGTATGTAAGGATTTAAAATAGAGTATGTATAATGGATAGGAATGTCTCAATATCCCTTCATTTACTTTACAGCTGCAGGTGACCGTGTTACGAATCAGCAAGCCTATGAAGATAGGCTGCTAAGGCTGCGTCGCCAGGCAGGTTAGTGATTATTCTGCATGTATTGTTATATAAAATATGGGAGGGAGCATGAAAGAAAGTGTTGTAGTCCAATAATACAGCCATAAAATGGACTGAATAAGTCCTCTGCATGTACTGTCAGATAAAAACGTTAGAGAGGCAGAAAAAGAGTGTAGTAACCCATTAAGAAAGGTAACAAATGTCTGGAATAATATCTCTGCAGGCACTGTCATATAAAAGAATATGTGAGTGAGCCTGAAAAAAGAGTGTGCTAACCTATTAATAAATGTATAATATGTCATGAACATGTCTGCCATATATACCATTAAAACAAATAAAGGAGTGAGCCAGCCTGTGGAAAAGTGTGTAATGTCATTAATAAAGGTCTAAAACCCAGAGTGTGTCTGTTTCACTTAGTATGAAATGTTGTACCCTTGCATTATACAAATAGTAATGTGTTAGAAAGTGCTGGCAACCCAGAGTTCTGCAGTCCCATCTAAAGTGGGTGATGGAAGTGCTAGTAGCTGTGAAGTAAATATACAGTCCTCAACAGTCAGTTACTGGCTGGCATGCATAAGTAAATCTAGCACACGAGTAGCATGCTAATATGTTCCCCAGAAATGTAAGTGTGCTTCAATAAATGCAGGGTTCTGTACAATTTAAAGTGAAAATGTCACGTGAAAACATCCAGATATGTAGATAAAGAAATATAAATGCAACCATGAAATATGTAGCAGTAACATCTGCATCCTGGTTAGTATGCGAGATATAGGTCAAGTATAGATTGAACTAGCCAAACCCACTACACAACCTAATGCATGGTGGCAAGTGTAATAATACATGTAGGGAATATACACCTGCAGTCACTAGGAATGCAGTGTAGAGTAAAACTGTTTATAAGATGTTAGTGGAGGTTTTTTCTACACCCACTGTTTGTGCATAAACCATGCAATTCCACACTTCAATGGGTATGTGTAATCTTAAATATTTGTTGGGATATATGTGCAATTGTTTTATAAATATTTGCACTCATGTTGATGCATGTGCCCTGTTCAAACACTATGTTCATGGTGGCCTGTTGCTACCAATCATCCCTGCATGCGTTTGGAATAACCACTGTTGTTCAATATATGCATGTGTTATGTTTGCTGTTCAACTGTTGGAACTGTGGTGTATTGGGTTAATGGGAATATTACTGCATGCTGTTACAACAAATCTGGAATGCTGTTGTTTATGTTGTAATGAAACACACCTAATCACAGAACATATGGGAAGGCCGGTCCCAGCGGACCCACCTGTCCCTCCACAGGTGGCAAGTGCACCTGGCACCAGTGGCTCCGGTGCCCAGCCTGGACTTTCCTCCTCCATTGGTCCTGTGCCACCTTTGGGTGGAAGCACTGCAGGGGATGGGGCTCACCCCCCCCATGCAAGCATGGGTGGAGAAGGGCCACCTGTCACTCTTCGAAGGGTCCGGGTTGTGGTGCGTAGGGAGATCCAGCGTTCAGTCACTGATCCCCTACGCCAGCTTGAGGTGAGAGTAGTGCTTCTCACAGGTGAGCCTGCCCGTCCTACTCAGCCACCAGCACAGCCACCCCCGGGGCTGTGAAGGTGCAGTGGTGACTGCCCATGGGTGGGGATCTCAGTTCCACTGTTTACATCTGTGGGCTTATGGGCTAGCAATTTCCAAACAACCTTCCCCGTCAATTGTGTTCACCCACCCCATGTGTCAGATTACACTCCTGTATGCATCTTGTTTGTCTTGTCTGTTTACCTCCCCAACCTACCTCCCCAAATATACCTACTAACCATACCTGACATACCACTCTCACCTGACAAAAAAAAAATGGGCAATCTGTACCCGAAAAAAAATTATGCCCCATACGTAGCTTCCCATTTTGCACACATGTCCATAGGACATATACACCAATAATTCTAATTGGCAGTGCAACAAACTATGTTGTCCTCACCCCTCTCTCAGGGGTGGAAGGTCTCAAAACTCACTCCAAATTTTCAACATATGCACAGCTGTTGCGGTTAAAGAAATGGGTAGCTATGGGCCTTCCCTACACCCTTCCTGCACATCCCAAGCTTGTTTTCCTACTGTCTTTCCCTCTCTGTGCCCCCTTTTTCACCACTTTCCTATCTCCCCATTTTCTTTTCTTTAAAAGAAATTAGCGTGGGGGTTAGTGAGGGTAAGCACTGTTAAGCAGTAGTAAGCGAGGGTGCGCTTAGCTAAGCACCGCTAAGCGTCACACAAACCCGCGCAAACCCACTTACAACTGCTTTAAAGTGCCTTAGTCACTCTGTATGACAGGGCCCTTGTATTGCTCAGCAGCAAAATAAAAATACCCTTGTCAGTCTCGAACCTGGGACCTTGGACTCATCAGTCTGCATGAAGTACCACTAAACCACAGCAGATATACAATAACTTAGTGCTGAAAGCAATTTAACATGCATTACCATGAGTGAATGTAAAGGGAAAATAGGAATGGCATAACACAAATCTTGTTCTGTGGGCCTTAACCAGCAGGTGTTGTTGAATTGCATGACATGCCATGCTAGTAGGGAATAAGATTACAGTAGCAGGTTTCAAACCCCACACAGTGTCAGAGCAGGATACACACTGGCATATTAGCATAGGTCACAGGCTAGACCTCCCAACAGTGACTGCTCTACAGTGATGACCCTGATTAGTAAACAAACGTTAGCTGTGCCCCTCTGACTCCCTGTGAAATGTACTAACAGTAGGCAGAAAGGTGTATAATCTCACTTCATAACAAATGTCAATAAGTGAGAGTAGACACCACTTGCACGTCAGAAAAGGTGTAGTAATAGAAATGCTCTGAATCACCCAAAGTCTGAACTGAAAAATGTCAGAACTATATCACAGGTGTATCCCAGTTATATGTACCTTTCCCTGAGGCTGTTCAAATATATACGTGAGAGTATCTGAGGGCTGGAAGAGTCAGAAACACACAGGCATATCAGCTTGTCTGCTGTTACACACTCTGCAAATAGCTGTAGAATTAATTCCACAAGCATGCCCTTATGTAGAAGTACAACACAGAAATAGCAAAATATGTAGCCATGTACTGCTAGCAACCACCTGTGAGAATGCCATTGTTCAGGTGCTGAAAAGACTGCTGTGGTGCACAGTCAAAGAATACTAGGCTGACCTCTGTCTACCATCTGGATATGTCCACAGGTGGGAGCTACTCAGACAGACTACAAGCCTTCATAGACTTGCAGGTACACAGCAACTCTGCATGTTCAGCAAGATAAACATCACACGATAATAAATAATGCACACTGCAGTTCTGCACCCCTATCCAAAGGTACTATATACCCGTGTAGTCAGGCACAACCAAGGGTGTAGGTAGGCATACACAGTACAGAAATATGTCCAGTCGTCCTGAGCAGACTGTGCTAATGCCAACACAAACCACGAACTGTTCAGATGTGAGTAATGTACTAATGACAGTATAGCTGTTCACAAACAGTGCATGTGCCTGATATTCATAATTGGTAGTACAACATACTTAGATGTCCTCACCACTCTCTCAGGGGTGGAAGGTTTCAAATATCCCACCTAATGTATTGCATATGCACAGCTGTTGCTGGTAAAGAAATGGGCAGCTATGGACCTTCTCCACACCCATCGTGTACATCCCAAGCTAGTTTCCCTACTGTCGTCCCCTCTTTGAGCACCCTTTATCACCACATTCCTATCTCCCCATTTACTTTTCTGTCAAAGACATGAGCGCAGGGGTTAGCGGGAGTGAGCACTTGTAAACAGTAGTAAGTGGGTTTGCACCAGTGTGCGCATGTGTGCGTCTAGCTTAGCATTGCTAAGATATGATAAGCTTTGCAAAGCTTAGCTTACTATTGCTAACATAAAATGAGCTAAGCTAAGCTTAGATTAGTATTGCTAAATAAGCTAAGTGTTGCTTAGCATCGCTAAGCGTCGCGCAAACCCGCACCAACTCGCTTATAACTGCTTAAAAGTGCCTTTGTCACTCTGTATGACAAGGCCCTTGTATTGCTCAGCAGGAAAATAAAATACCCTTATCAGTCTCAAACCCCACACCTTGGACTCACCAGTCTGCATGATGTACCACTAAGCCACAGCATATATACAATAATTTGGTGCTGAAAGAAATATAACATGCATTACAAGGCGTGCATGTAAAGGGAAAATAGGAAAGCCATAGGAATACATTGCAATAAAGAAATATGACATGCATTACAAGGACTGAATGTAAAGGGAAAATAGGAAAGCCATAGGAATACATTGCAATAAAGAAATATAACATGCATGTGTAATCTTAAATATTTGTTGGGATATATGTGCAATTGTTTTATAAATATTTGCACTCATGTTGATGCATGTGCCCTGTTCAAACACCATGTTCATGGTGGCCTGTTGCTACCAATCATCCCTGCATGCGTTTGGAATAACCACTGTTGTTCAATATATGCATGTGTTATGTTTGCTGTTCAACTGTTGGAACTGTGGTGTATTGGGTTAATGGGAATATTACTGCATGCTGTTACAACTAATCTGGAATGCTGTTGTTTATGTTGTAATGAAACACACCTAATCACAGAACATATGGGAAGGCCGGTCCCAGCGGACCCACCTGTCCCTCCTCAGTTGGCGAGTGCACCTGGCACCAGTGGCTCTGGTACCCAGCCTGGACTTTCCTCCTCCATTGGTCCTGTGCCACCTTTGGGTGGAAGCACTGCAGGGGATGGGGCTCACCCCCCCCGTGCAAGCATGGGTGGAGAAGGGCCACCTGTCACCCTTCGAAGGGTCCGGGTTGTGGTGCATAGGGAGATCCAGCGTTCAGTCGCTGATCCCCTATGCCAGCTTGAGGTGAGAGTGGTGCTTCTCACGGGTGAGCCTGCCCGTCCTACTCAGCCACCAGCACAGCCACCCCCGGGGCTGTGAAGGTGCAGTGGTGACTGCCCATGGGTGGGGATCTCAGTTCCACTGTTTACATCTGTGGGCTCATGGGCTAGCAATTTCCAAACAACCTTCCCCGTCAATTGTGTTCACCCACCCCATGTGTCAGATTACACCCCTGTATGCATCTTGTTTGTCTTGTCTGTTTACCTCCCCAACCTACCTCCCCAAATATACCTACTTCCCATACCTCACTTACCACTCTTACCTGACAAAAAAAAATGGGCAATCTGTACCCGAAAAAAATTATGCCCCATACGTAGCTTCCCATTTTGCACACATGTCCATAGGACATATACACCGATAATTCTAATTGGCAGTGCAACAAACTATGTTGTCCTCACCCCTCTCTCAGGGGTGGAAGGTCTCAAAACTCACTCCAAATTTTCAACATATGCACAGCTGTTGCTGTTAAAGAAATGGGTAGCTATGGGCCTTCCCTACACCCTTCCTGCACATCCCAAGCTTGTTTTCCTACTGTCTTTCCCTCTCTGTGCCCCCTTTTTCACCACTTTCCTATCTCCCCATTTTCTTTTCTTTAAATAATGCACACTGCAGTTCTGCACCCCTATCCAAAGGTACTATATAGCCGTGTAGTCAGGCACAACCAAGGGTGTAGGTAGACATACACAGTACAGAAATATGTCCAGTCGTCCTGAGCAGACTGTGCTAATGCCAACACAAACCACGAACTGTTCAGATGTGAGTAACGTACTAATGACAGTATAGCTGTTCACAAACAGTGCATGTGCCTGATATTCATAATTGGTAGTACAACATACTTAGATGTCCTCACCACTCTCTCAGGGGTGGAAGGTTTCAAATATCCCACCTAATGTATTGCATATGCACAGCTGTTGCTGGTAAAGAAATGGGCAGCTATGGACCTTCTCCACACCCATCGTGTACATCCCAAGCTAGTTTCCCTACTGTCGTCCCCTCTTTGAGCACCCTTTATCACCACATTCCTATCTCCCCATTTACTTTTCTGTCGAAGACATGAGCGCAGGGGTTAGCGAGAGTGAGCACTTGTAAACAGTAGTAAGTGGGTTTGCACCAGTGTGCGCATGTGTGCGTCTAGCTTAGCATTGCTAAGATATGATAAGCTTCGCAAAGCTTAGCTTACTATTGCTAACATAATATGAGCTAAGCTAAGCTTAGCTTAGTATTGCTAAATAAGCTAAGTGTTGCTTAGCATCGCTAAGCGTCGCGCAAACCTGCACCAACTCTCTTATAACTGCTTAAAAGTGCCTTTGTCACTCTGTATGACAAGGCCCTTGTATTGCTCAGCAGGAAAATAAAATACCCTTATCAGTCTCAAACCCCACACCTTAGACTCACCAGTGTGCATTATGTACCACTAAGCCACAGCATATATACAATAATTTGGTGCTGAAAGAAATATAACATGCATTACAAGGCGTGCATGTAAAGGGAAAATAGGAAAGCCATAGGAATACATTGAAATAAAGAAATATGACATGCATTACAAGGACTGAATGTAAAGGGAAAATAGGAAAGCCATAGGAATACATTGCAATAAAGAAATATAACATGCATGTGTAATCTTTACATTACAAGGACTGAATGTAAAGGGAAAATAGGAAATCCATAGGAATACATTGCAATAACTACTGTTGTATGCCAGTTAATTCCCTAATTCCAAAAGAAAGTACATACTCCCATGTATCCAGTGTTAGCATTAGGAGGTGTGAGCAAACTTACACACTGAGAAGAGTGTACTTGAAGAAGCAACAGTCAGGTTTTAGTACAACATGCATTTCACTGGCTACAACCCAACTTCAGATATGAGACATATACCAACCTTCTGACTGACACAACAGTGTCCACAGCAAACAAGCATGGTCCCCACCTTGCAAAACTGAAAGGCCTATGCCTACCTAACCTATCATTTTATAGCAGTGTCCTGAAATCACAGTGAGAACTGCAATTACCACACAGCAGGCTGCATGCAATTACTAAATGGTGGGCACCAATTGGTGTAGAGGCCATCACATGCATATGTGCAGATACCTAAAAAAGCAGCCTGTACTTGCTGTCCACACATGCAATAATATCATTGCAGCAACTGGAGAGAGAGAGAGTGAGCGAGAGAGACAGACAGACAGACAAACAGTTGGAGAGACCAAACCAAAAAAAACAAAAAAAAACAAACAGAGGTGGTTGGAGACACTGACCAACTAAAACAAAAAATAAAACAAACAGAGGCAGTGGAGGACACCAACCTAAACAAATAAAAATAAAAAAAACATCAACAGGTACAACAGACTGAGGTGAGAAATACAAAGGCAAGGTATGTAACACAGATGTATTTGCTGGCATCTGAATTATGTGTCTGAAGGGTAATCTACATTCTGTGAACACTCCTTATGTGGTAGCAGTCCATATCTATATGTATATGCACATGTGCATAGTGCAAGGGACATACTGCAACTGTTAGTGAAGGCTGGACATATATATGTATTTGAAGGTTGCTATGTGCACATATCTATGTAGGTTGTAGTGTGTGGCATTGAAAACAGCAAGCAGTGCAGGTATATGTCATGTGGTGGTTAAATGCTGTGGGACTGAGTTACAGCCAGTGAGGTCTGCTACGGCTATACGGCCTGAGGACAGCGAAATGCATTCTGCACATCACTGTGCAATATTATTACATAATTGTATGTCTCACAACTGTTCTATAATTGATATTCCCACCATGAAAGGTGGCCAGTATATCTGTATATATGTGCATGTATATGTACAGCAGTGACTGTTTACAAGTATGTGTATATATATATATATATATATATATATATATATATATATATATATATATATATATATATATATATATATATAGATATATGTATATATATAGATATATGCATATATAGATATATAGATATGTAGATATGTACATATATACATATATATATATATATAGATATATATAGATATATACGTATATAGATATATATAGGGATATATAGATATATACAGATATATATATGGATATCTATGGATATATATAGTGTGTGTGTGTGTATATATATATATATATATATATATATATATATATATATATATATATATTCACATATATATATATATATATATATATAGATATATATATATATATATATATATAAAAATATATATATATTTATATATATAAATATTTATATAGATATATATATATATATATATATATATATATATATATATATATATATATATATATATATATATATATAGTGAGAGAGGGAGACACAGGGTCAGACGTATTGCAACAGGTGCCTGGTGACCAAGGCATGGACTGAACACCAATGTTGATACTGCAGTGCCATACCCCATTCCAAAACACTTTACCCACTAACTACCAGATAGGTGGTTGCCTGACTAACACTGAAGGTGTCAGAAGGGAACATGGGACATAGGTGGACAGTAGCCTCCCCTTGATATTCACAGTGCCACACTAGTCTTGTAATCTGTCTACATGGTACGTGTAATCACAAACGATGTGTCATGTATGGAAATATAGGTCAGTGCTCCCCTGTACTCATCACAATGCCCCATGTGGTATGTACCTCACATGACAACTACAGCAAGTGGAAAGTCCACAGACATACCTCACAAAGGGTAATACTGCCCTGAAACACATACCCTATGCAGACTGACTCACATAACCACAGCTACAGTGCGTTGTATACCGGCCACCCAGAGGTTACCTCTGCCAAACATACAGAGGCATGCCACACCCATAGCAGTCAGACAACCACCATGTCAACACCTCACAATCCCACTGGGCTACATGGCCTAGGTCCCTAGTTCCCGCAACATCACTAAACAGCACATGCTGGAGGGATAGGCTCCTATTGGCAAATATGCCATACTCTGGAGTAAACCACCCAGCATGAACAAACAAGGCTCCTCAGTAGCAGATGTCAGACATACCCCTGATGATTGTCTGGGGGATAGGTAACACGCCCTGGGAATCACCTCTGTGCATCTGGTTGACAGGAGGAAGTGAAATCTAATTACATGTGTGTCACAGGCCATTGTAGCATATGGCTAGACTGCTGTAGGCCCCAGGGACAATAGCGTATTACCTACTTATGACACAATGCACACAGACATGTACACAGTGCAATACCAGCTATGTGAGGTGGAATGAGTGTGACAGTGAATGTGTGCAAGGTCTGTGACAGTGTGATAGCTAGGAGTGAGGTTGTTTCCGTCATGGTCGTTTGTGTCCTATGTGTGAGGCCAGAGAAAGATGTGTCAGTTATTGGGATGCAGACATAGTAGGATGGTATATGTTGTGACGCAGGTCCTTGTGTACGACTGCGGTGTCCCATCATATGCTGACACAATACATGTATGCTCAGTAAGTGGTACTGCTGGTGAATCCATCCAACATTAGAACTGTTGTACCACCTGAATCTGTAGGCATAAACAGCACAGTATGGTCTATATTCACATTCCCTGGTAACACTGTCTTGTGTGTTTCCTGCAGTCTGCACAGATTACATTCCTCAGGCATAGGTATCTGTAAGTAGGGGCACACAGTACTGTAAGGTACATAGCAAATGCTCATCTGTGTTAGCATACATTTGTGTATGGTATGAATGTCTGATGTGTGTGTAATGATGCCTGTACCATGTCTGCAATCACATGTGTGATGCAGGGTTTGCGTGTGTACCTAGCAACATGTATACTCTGTTACAGCAGTATTCTAGCTATATTAACAACTGTGCACATATGTTAGGTAGGGGTATGGCATCAACGACTAGGGTGGGTTACTGGTTATACTGTAACTGTACTTCACATTCATTGCAAGGAATGACATATATCTGCATGCATTAGCTTGATATGTACCCCCTGGCAAGGCTGTGCATTGGATCCCAAACAGTGAGCCGAGTACTGGTGTATACCGGTGTGTCATATGGAGTATGGCAGGCACCGTCAGCCAGTTGTGGGCTGAGCACTGATATGTGGTATTGAATGTGTGTATCCTCTGACAGACGAACAGATGCTATATATGGCAGTTAACTGATATCTGTACTGTATAATGTTAAGTGTGACACATAACTTGCTCACACATATCATTTACTTGTCTTCCAGACTTATGGCTCTTCACAGGAACCCCTGCTACACAGCTGCAGAGGAACAGGAAATCCACCACAGCCTGGTACAGCACTATACCCTGCTGTTTTCAAGGGCCAGCCAGAACCAGCAGGAGCGTACTGCACTGTGGCAAGAACTTGTTCGTTGGGTAAATGACATAGGCATGCATAACCGGACATATGAGCAGGTACACCATCACTGCAGTGATTTAGTTAGACATGTCCAGCGGCGTGTGTCTGGTATCCACAGACAACAGCTTGCCACAGGTGGTGGGGTGGCCATACATCCCCCCCTCACCAGAGTGGAGGAACTGCTGCTAAGTGTGGTGGCTCCTGGCCTACAGCAACAACAACATCACACATGTGTCATCATGGAGGCCGGAGCCACCCAGCATAGTGACATGGAACGTGCAGGTAACATGCCCTAGCTGTAGACTACTGTTACCTGTATTGTTAGATTATGCATGTGTGAGATGTGTACTGTGTTTAGCGGTTGTGCTGCCTATTGTGTGCAATACTGATAATTTGAATAGTATCTGTACACCTATGCCTGTTGTTCTACTGTAGTTTAGCACACTCACAGTAGCAATGCCACAGGTGTGGCCACTGACAAACTGTGTCATATTCTTGCAGGTCCCTCTGGTGTGACAGCAGGGCAGACGTTACATGCTGGTGAGTGTGTTAACACTTTAAACTTAGTATTGAACTGTGCATGTCATAGGTGAGGTGTAGGCCATGTACACATAACACACCTACGCATAATGCATGCTGTGCATGTCTGCTGTGAGATGTGAAATATCTCATTAATGTCAGTAGCTGCCTCATTCACATGCAATGCACAGAGCATCAGACACAAATGTGGCAACACTGCACTGCACATTGGATAGGCATAGTTGACACACATGTACACAACATAACACGTTTGTCATACGCAGTACACCTCAACATGCTACACATAGTTTAAACGGACACCCGCTGCCAGGTCACACTTCAGTATCCCACATGTCATCCACACACCACACATACCATACCTGAGGGGTAGGGGCCTAGCATGAGGCTGTGCAACACTCCTCAACACATAACACAGTCATGTTAGGCAATGCTCCCTATTGGACACCTCACACACCCTTGTGCAACTTGGCTGTGTAATTGTGAGCTTAGCCACGGCACTGCGGTTCAGGTACAGCTTGCTAGGTGGTGGTCTAGCACACTTTAGTGGCCTTGAGTGACCACATGATGCATGATGATGATGGCTAATGGTACTACACCCCATACTGCTACAATGGCCATGTCCAGGATTGGTATCCCATCACGTATACATGCACCACCCATCCCGTGTGTGTACATAGCATGCATGTGCTACACCTGTGTACACAATTATCTGCTAAAGACACAGACACTGCAATCAGACATGGAAATCCGTCTGACACACAGATAACACATGCAGCCATGGTATGTATACCTGTGCGTGATGGTGCACAGGATATTGCAGAGCTTATAATACTTGCACAGAAATGTCGTGTCCTTGTACACATTGTGTTCCAGGGTGTAGGCAATCACTGAACATGTACACACATGCACCACAGCCATGTACACTGTCATCAACTATGGCTGTCTACACTCACACTGCATGGACTTGAGCAACACTTATTCTGCATGCTGACACGTGTGCGTGACTGAGTGCCTTGTGATACTGTCACCCACCTTCAACCAGTATTGAGTATGATTTGGAAGTCTGTTGTGTGTGTGTGTATCTGCTGTAGTGAGGAGTGTGCATGTGTTCCTGTGTTCCTGTGTGCATGTGTTCCTGTGTGCCTGTGTGCATGTGTGCATGTGTGCATGTGCAGACCATAACGTGTGTTTCCTCTCTTCCTCTCACAGGTGCTGAGGAAGGGCTTGGCGAAAGCAGCAGGTGACCTGAAGCCACTGCCACAGATAGTGGTGATGATGAAACATGTATTTTGGCACAGAGAGATTTCAAAGGGTCTGTCATTGGTCCACCAATCGACAGTACACAGCGTTCAACCCCATCTATGCACACACTCATACTGCCATTACATCCCTCGCCACCAATGGCCATAGGGGAGGGACAACATACAGTTGGCATTGACCAGGAGAGTGTGGTACCCATGGCACGTGCATCCCCTCACAGCAGCCATAGCCATAGACCTGCAACGGTACCACATAGGCGGAGGTCCAGGGGTTCTTGGGGGAGCACCACTAGACGTATTGCCCCTGGCAGGAGTGCCCTCACAAGTCTTTCAATGACCACTATGTTCCGGGCTGTAATGCAGGCTCAGGCACGTATGGAACGGTACACCAGGCAGGGACTTAGGGTGCAGAGGGCACATACCACCGCTATCAATGACAGCATCTGTGACCTTGCCAGTGTCATCTGGACATACACCGAGGTCATTGATAGACGTTGGGGGGAGACAATAGATGCCCTCCACAATATCTTCCTCAAGCCAGGACCATGCGGGATGGTTACGACGTCGATGCAGATGCATACCAGCAACAGCAACAGCTGGCAGTGGTCGCGGATAGCCCATAGCTCACAGCAGCTCCCGTAGTGGCAGTACCAGCCCCAGCAAAGCTGGGGCTGGCCTATTCATTGTCCGTCCCAGTAGACCACGTGCACATGGCTCTGGCCAGTCCCAGCAGGGACATGGGTCCAGTCATCATACCTCTGCCTCTGATGACAGTACCCAGTCAGGGTTGGTACCTGATACCATCCATAGCACCCCTGCCAGGCACAGGTACTGTGTCCGTGGCCAGAGACAGTGATCTGTACAGCCAAGCAGGTACAGTCTGTGGCTGTCCCACAAACCACCGTATATGGCAGCCACATGGTGGAGCTGTGTGCATGCAGACACACACACATTAAGCAAACAACTAGGGCTCACACATACACACACACATTACATCAACATTGGCCCATGCTGTACTGTTGTCTCACACACACACACACACACACACACACACACACACACACACACACACACACACACACACACACACATGTCGATTGGATGGGTCAATGTCAGTCTCTGGCAAACAACAAAATGCCCTGTGCATATGATGACACCTGTGCCGCCTCCTGTCATCTGCATTATCAACGGAGGAACAGGCTAACATGGTTATCACAGGGTGACACTATAGCAGTGTAGCAATAATAGCGAGTTGTCAAAAAGGAAGTTTAACTACATCCTTGTAGATATATCTGAGCAGACATTATGCATCAAAGCTCTGTTTGTCAATGTAGCATTGTTTACACCACTGTTAGGTCTGAGTATGTATTATCCACCCATGTGCCACTTGGCTGATGTGTGATGTGTTGCCAGCATGTGTTAACGAGTGGACAGTACGTGTGTGATGTGTGCAGTACAGATTAGCAAGTGTACATCTGTGAACATGGTGGGTGCACACTGTCTGGATGTACGTGCATAGTGAACACATGGGACGTGTGGCATACCCTGTTGTACACATTATTAACATCCCATTGCATCTTTCAATGGCCAGTATGCATTCTACTACAGTTATGTACTAACATGGGTAGACATGTGTATGACATGGGTTGACACTATGCTGCGGGTGATACCATTAATATCAGTCAATGATTTGCAGTCTGGTAGTATACACAACCTCAACAGCATGACTATAAGCAATCATTGGATGATGTCCTGACAAATGACACACAGTAGTAGGGAACCCAGTATCGATTGGATCCTTCCGGTGCTACACTATAACACTAACCAGTGGTAATGATCACCACCCATTACTGTGACCACACCTGTGTGTCATATAGCCCCCTTAGATACATTCAGACACACTAGGGATGTATCCATCCAAATCTGGGAATGCATGGAATGGCCTACAATGCATTCCCTGGATGGGACGCATATCCTACACAAGGGTATCATGCAGACAGATACCTGTTGTGTGATACATGCTGTATAGCAGTAAGCCGACTATGGCATAGTCATCCTCATGTACTATACATACTATCCCATCAGTACCACACCGGTGGTAGCCCTCAACATGTATGTCGGGTACCATTGTGTACATACAGACCCATGTTATATCATATGTCCCTTCGTATCCACATATCCATAGGTATTGTGGAGTCCCAAGGTGTATCACAGACATTAGAGGCCTGAATGCATATCCACAAGGCAGTCGTACACCTATAAAGACTGTCCATTCTTGGCAGACTTTGTTGTGTATGACCATGTCTGACATATACCCCAGCCATATACCCTCACTCACACTACTCTTAATTAACTGTCATGGGTGTGTGTGCCACAGACGACCTTGTTCACAGAACACAACAGTGGATGGCCATGTCACATACATACATATGTGACCTACGATCTGAGTAGCAGCGGCACAACCTGTCAATGGAAACAAATGTATTCATGTAGTATGCAGGCTTCACACCTATGTACTGATTAAGGGGACATGTACACATATATATTTGCCACGCAGATACCTGATGTCTGCAATGCACTTACTGTTGTCATCATACTATGTCATACCATAGTAAAAGCAAAACCCACACCATGTTGACCAACAGTGACACACACACAGTCAGTATTTGCAGGATTGTGACCCCTACCTAACAATGTTATGATACTAGAGAGTGATGCATTAACACGGCACGCTCTTTGCTTTACTGGCTGGTTTCCCTTCTCCTGAAGTATTTGTAGGATGGTGACATCATCAGACTTTCCAAAGAGGAATGTACCTCTTTTACTGAGTTTTCCCAGTCTCCAAAGAGGAACACCTCTCAAAGGAAACTGCACACATACACACTCCCCCCACACCTACACTTTGCAGGATTCAAACCCCTACCTATGTTATGATACTGGAAAGAGACCCATTAACACAGCACGCTATTTGCTTTACTGACTGGTTTCCCTTCTCCTGCAGTATTTGTAGGATGGTGACATCATCAGACTTTGCAAAGAGGAATGTACCTCTTTTACTGAGTTTTCCCAGTCTCCAAAAAGGAACACCTCTCAAAGGAAACTGCACACATACAAACACACACACACACACACACACACACACTTTGCAGGGTTCAAACCCCTACCTAACTATGTTACGATACTGGAAAGGGACGCATTAACACGGTGTGCTATTTGCTTTATTGGCTGGTTTCCCTTCTCCTGCAGTATTTGTAGGATGGTGACATCATCAGACTTTCCAAAGAGGAATGTACCTCTTTTAGTGTGTTTTCACAGTCTCCAAAAAGAACACTCCTTTCAAAGACAATTGCACACATACACACCCCCACACACTCACCGTTTGCAGGATTCAAACCCCTACCTAACTATGTTATGAGACTAGAGAGTGACGCTTTAACACAGCACGCTATTTGCTTCACTGGCTGGTTTTCTTTCCCCTGCTGTATTTGTAGGATGGTGACATCATCAGACTGGACATGGTGATGTGTGTACACTTTGTTTTATGCCATTCCAGGAATGGTCCATGTGGGTCAGCAGGTGTCAACAGCTTGAACATGACCTCAGTATCCTTACCTTGTGTGATCTATCTGTGGACACATTGACATTCTGCCATATGTCAACACATATTTATGCACAGCTTCTTGGTTTTGTGGATACTACATGTGTCTGGGATGTTGATAAAGGGCTATTCAAAGTCTATGTGACACATGTGTAGATGTGTTCATTGATGTATGTCCTGGGTGGCTGCCTTGCAAACAGTCTAGCATGTTTGGGAACCATGATCCGCACATGAACATACCACAGTTGGTAGGGTTGTGTGTGTGTCAGCTTCCAATAGCTCTGTTTATGACTGCAACCATGATGGACTCCATGACCTTGCAGATCAGACCTCATAGGCGTACTGGACTTGACTTCCCATGGTGTGTTGTGCACCAACACTTGTGAGGAGTGCCATATGTAGCTGTGACAGATTCAATGGTTCCACATCCTGTGTAGGGGGTGCGGCTCAGCTAACTGTTCAGGTGCATGATCTGTTTGTTCTGTAGTTTGTGCATGACACATCAGACTGGACATGGTGATGTGTGTACACTTTGTTTTATGCCATTCCAGGAATGGTCCATGTGGGTCAGCAGGTGTCAACAGCTTGAACATGACCTCAGTATCCTTACCTTGTGTGATCTATCTGTGGACACATTGACATTCTGTCATATGTCAACACATATTTATACACAGCTTCTTGGTTTTGTGGATACTACATGTGTCTGGGATGTTGATAAAAGGCTATTCAAAGTCTATGTGACACATGTGTAGATGTGTTCATTGATGTATGTCCTGGGTGGCTGCCTTGCAAACAGTCTAGCATGTTTGGGAACCATGATCCGCACATGAACATGCCACAGTTGGTAGGGTTGTGTGTGTGTCAGCTTCCAATAGCTCTGTTTATGACTGCAACCATGATGGACTCCAAGACCATGCAGATCAGACCTCATAGGCGTACTGGACTTGACTTCCCATGGTGTATTGTGCACCAACACTTGTGAGGAGTGCCATATGTAGCTGTGACAGATTCAATGGTTCCACATCCTGTGTAGGGGTTGCAGCTCAGCTAACTGTTCAGGTGCATGATCTGTTTGTTCTGTAGTTTGTGCTTGACACATATTGGGAATCAATGTATTCCACCTGCTGCCATGCTTTTGGCAGTGGGGGTAGCTGCTCATCCATTCTACATGTGATATCTCCTGGTATGATGATGTGGACTATTGTCAGTGGGCGATGGGTATGTACATATGGGCCTGTCTGTCATGATGTCAGCATTGACACTCAGGTACAGTTGGCCCTGACTCAGGACATATATGTGTGTATATTGATATTTATGACATAGCTGAAGGAGGTGCCATGATTCAGTCTGGACTCCTTCTCAGCTCCTCTTTACAACACACTAATGAACATGAGCACTAATCCCTGTTATACTCTTTTACATGCTTAACACCCTACTGATCCTTTGTGATCAGGCTACAGAGTATGTCATGATAATATCCTGGCATGTCCAGGGGTCAGTTTTGTGTGTACTCTTCAGTCCAGCTGGTGGATATTGTGATATTGACACAATGTCACATCTGCCTCATGTACACAGACAACCCTCTCCTCCTCCCGACAAACTCAGATGTATGTGTGAGATGCACCTATATAGACATACAGGGAGCGGAAGTCTCTCGACCCATGACTGGCACAGTGTATCAGGTGGTGAAGGTAACCACACACACCACATATCAGTCTCACATATCCTCTAGCAACAGCACTCAAACCACATTAGCACACATTGACATAATCGGATGCTGTAAATGTACTCTACCTAAGCAGCAGATGCCTCTAAAGCAGACACACACACACACACACACCTGCTACCCCACTACAATACCCACATATCACTATGTTCATAATGTCAGTGTGCCACACAGTCTCTGCCCTTTGGGCTAAACAACACAACTAATACACTTGTAATAGGCGACACTTATGTTCAGACACACTGATGTACCACTCACCAGCCCTGACAAGGGAATAGTCACTTTGGGCTGTCTGTTGGGTGCCAGGATCTGCCGCATAACACAGGCAGTCAGGTCATTCCAAAGCAAGTACAAGACTGGCACCATCATTGTCCATGCTGGTGTGTGTCACCTCAGACGTTACTCCATGGACCACATGACATGATACATGGAGGTACACTCTGATCATGTAGCCCAGGCCAGTATGACCCTGACCTTGTCTAGCATCTTACACCCACCAATTATGATGTCACAGTATACGGACACACATATCACATTTAACAGTTGGCTAACAAATTTGTTTCATTCATAGGGGATACAGTGTCTGCCAGCGTATGGTGACATGCTCAACGTGCCACGTAGCTTCACAATGGACAGCTTGCACCTGTCACCCTTGGACTTTGATATGCTGGCTAAGGCTCTTGCTACCACCAGAGTGCCTTTTTGTACGCAGGGCTCAGAAGACAAACCCACCTCCATAGACATTACAGGTTAAATGAAACTAAGGGTAATGCTGCTCAACAACAGTTGTGTTAACCTCATATTGTGGCCACTCAGGACTCTCCTCAGTATGGAGGAGAGCAATATATGTGCACTAACAGACACCTGGTTCAGGCTTGCTTATGCACACCAGCACTACCAGGTTATGTTTCGGATGATGCTGTCTGACAAGACTTGGAACAGACAACACAACTAAGGGGAGTATCCATATACATCACAGATACACACACCTCCAGGTTAGTAGCACTGCACAAAGCATCACAGACCATACATAGACAACTACCATTGTGCAATACTGCCTTTCAGTTTGGTGCCTGCTACAGAACACACTCCCAAACTCAGGAACCACACTCGGCTTTTGTGGGAACTATGGAGAATATGCAGGTCTCCACAGACACCATTATATTGTGTGACTTCATATACACACATATTGACTGGGGATACTACTCAAGCCCCGACAACCTTACCCAACAGTCACTACAATTTGTGGACTCATATGCTTTGGCACAACCAGTCAGCACAGCCACAAGGGGGAATACATATTGGACCTGCTCATCACCAACATGGGGACTCTATGTTCCACACCAGCAATATACCCCTCATTGGTAAGGTCAGAACATACATGTATCTCACAGGACATACATATACCCTCCACACACCCATCCTGGGTAATCTTGGTGAACTTCTCATGAGCCAACATCTCACTTCACCGAAGCAATGTGGTATCTTTCAGAGATCCTGAGACAGTGGCATATATGGCTCACACTGCTGCATCCTTTACATACACATTCTATGGACACCTAGTGGACTGCATGGCTTGTGCTATCCCAAATAACAACAAGACCCACTACTACAATGGCAGGGGACCTGTCTGGTAGACCCCAGCCATTAATAAGCTGTATGACGTCAAGAGGATGCTACTACATGATAGAGCACAATCCCAGACAGGGAAGGCATCTGTGATCTGTACTAGCAGACAGTTACAATCATTCATGGACTTTTCTAAGGGCCGCTTCTACCAGACAATTGCACCTGACACGTAGGACCATCACACGGCCATCTTCAGTTATGTCAGGAACCTGAATGGACACTCACTGATATGCTGTGAGTTACTGCATACTGACTAAACCTACCCTGAACCCACTGGCATTGCCTACATCCTTGCAAACCGGTTCAGTGCAGATGTCTCCCACACATTCCCCCTTAAGGAGCAACTATCCATCCCAACAGAGTATAACCTCCCTGACATCACACAGTAACAGGTGAGTGCTGCCCTCCCAACAGCGTACATCACAGTATCAATGTGACCAGATGGTGTCCCAGCCTGCATCATACACGAGCATCATGACAAACGCAACCCTCACATTACATCACTGTTCAATATCGGAGTTACCACAGGATATGTACCCAAGGAATGGTGTACTGCGACAGTGGTCCTGCTCCACAGAGTTGGTGCCACAACGGACCACAGACAATATTGCCCTATAAGCCTATGTGGCCTATTCTGCAAAGCTATGGAGCATATTGTCATAGGACTCCTACACATAGACATCGGGAACCTACAGACACTGTGTCCTACTCATTTCAGCATTGTTGTGGGCAGATCTTGCCTCTTGAACCTGTAGGTATTCTTTAAATGGCTAACAGGTCCATCGACATAGGGACGGCTATCCACACAGCCTACCTGAACCTTGCAAAACCATTCAACACAATAACCCACTGGGCCATTATGCATAGGCTCACCAGTGTCAATTTGGACACATATCTCACACAATGGATTGATACCTAGATCAGGGATAGCACCCACATGATCAGGATTGCAGGTGCCATGTATGACTATACACCAGTTACACATGGCATCACACACAGCTTGGTCCTGGGATCTCTCTTGTTCAGTATATATTTGTCTTACGTACAGGCTATCACAGGGGGAATATGGCTGAACATATTTGCACTTGACTGTAAACTGGGTGCCATTATCAACTCTCCAGCTGCCACATGTATACTCAATCAGGGTCTCACAGACATGGATGACTGGTGCCTGAGCCATGGCCTACAGCTAAATGCCATTAGTTGCATAGTCATCCCCTTTGGGAGTAACAACATGCCCACACATTACCACATAGGTAGTACTCCATTACATACGGTAGGAGTTGTTAGGGGTTTGGGGACATCACTTGTTCGTTCTGTCGCCTTTAACATTCACATTGCCAAAGTGGTTGGACACACCTGCTATGTGTGCTACCTTATCCCATATGGTTTCACATCTAGATCAAGTGAGGTCATTGTGCCCCTATACTCATCACATCCATGCTTGGTTACAATGCCACATTTGGGGTGTACCTTACCTGACACCTGCAGCAACTGTACTGGCCATGGACGGTCCTCACCAAGCAGATCTAGGGACTCACACAGATGCCCTGCATAGTTCAGATGCAGTAACTCCAGCTCTACTCAGTCATTAACCACCTACTCAGATATGATGTGTGCCTGTTGTTTACAGCTATACCCAAACCAGTATTACTGGACATGCTCCACCTCAGGATATCCAACTCCCTTGGAGCTACACACTGCAGGGACGTATACCTCTGCACAGATGTTAATAGGACATTGTGGAGGGACAGATTCTTATCCCAGAGGCTCTACTCACTACAAAATGTAATCCCAGTTTCACATAGGCAAAGCCACCCACTGACCACCTACTGGAGACATCTTGACGACTGTATGGGTGATTGTATATTTACCCCCTGGGATATCCTCTGTGTCCCTGCTAGACAGAGGCACACTAGCATAAACATACATGGGCTATCTTGTGTGACCTACTATTCACACACACAGTGTAGTAATGTGACAGGGTTGCGAATGCCATACACACTCTGGCTAGGTTTGTACATGCCCTAGGGCAGATAGCCTAGTATTGACCTCTGAACCTATGCTTATGTTCATGATGTACAATTTTTATTGCTGATACTGTTTGCAGGTCTTTATCTTCTTTGCTTTACCAGTTTCCATGAAGAACTTCAGTATCTGCAGAACATATTTGATTATGTCAGGGTTCCACTATATTATAGAGGTGTCTGTTGTCATATAACTGTGTGCACAGGGCAGATTGCTGTATAGTGACAGGTTCCTGGGTTAACACATGCAACTGCCAGATATGCGTGGCCCACTGCTGTACTCAGACATAGCCTAAGTGTGTGAGCATGCCCAGTTCTGACATTACATGTTTTGTTGCCTGACATTTTTCTCATTTATTCAAGTGTCATATCACCAATTGGTCTCTGGAAGGTACCTGTTGCTAATATTCTTAGGCCAACACATACCTTGGTTTCCACTGGGATGGGTTCCCCTCTGTTGGTTCTGTGTGTGAGGCATGGCCTGCACAGCTCAACAATTTGCTGCAGGAGGTCTCTGTCCACTCTGTAGCGCTCCACTATCTCCAGCTCATGTAGCCCCTGGTAGGTTACCCTGGGCCTGTACACTCTTCTCTGTCTCCTCACTGTGGGTTGTCCAGCAGCATTTCCATTGTCACCACCCTCAGCATGTTGCATATGTCACCTTATAACAGCAATGGCAGCCCCTAACATTTCTTTGTCTCATGAAAGCTTTTTCAGTTTTCACTTCTATTAGCTTACTGCAGTGTCTGTTGTGAGAAACATAATGGACTGTTGTTGGCAGAGTTTTAAGTGCTAGGCTGGGCTGGGTTAGTGTACTGCCTGTGTAATTGCCTGATTCTGATTGTTTTCACCTGCTAGCTCTGCTAGTACTCCCTGGTAGCTTCCTACTATTTGTTGTGCTTCCTTTTTCCTTTCTGTTTCCTCAGGGGGGAGCGCCACACAAGCGCAAACACGCGCACAGCAGCTAACATGCACGCACACATGCTTACATGGACTAAAACTTGCTTATTTGGGTTAACATGCATGCACACATGCTTACACAGACTAAAACTTGTTTATTCGGGTTAACACACGAGCACACCAGCGCAAACGAGCTTACAACTCTTTAAACAGCCTTATACATGCTTACTCCGGCTTAAACGCGTGCACTCATGCTTACACGCACGCACTCTGTCTTACTCGGGTTTACAGGCATGCGCACGCGCGCATGCACACTCAACAAGAATCTTTGGTGTTATCCACGGTATACACCTTCCATTTCTTGGCTTTCCCTAGCCTACCTGTTGATACACCTCTTTCCATGATGTCTAACTGACAGCAGACACATGCCACTCTGCTCCAATGAGCTTCACTTCTTTCAAACATACCCCCTTCATGATGTCACCTATCTTCTACTCTGTTACTCCCCATATCCTACTCCTACACTCCACTGACTGTGCTCATTTGATATGTAAACTAGCGATTCACTATCCTAACACTCATTTACATAGGATTGCCTACTAATGCTTGGTTACATGTCTTAGACTGAGCTTCTCCCCTTAGCAACCTCTACTCGGTGGCCATGTTGTCTTCAGCCTGCCATTCCCTTGCATTGTACATTAACAATTTCAATAAAATCCACATTTGTGGGTTATAATTTTTAGTATTCTGTGTTTTAGAGCACAGCCCTTTGGCGCGGTGCTGCGCTATGCTTAAACATCGGAAATCGGCGTAAAAAAATTATTTTTATTTTAATTTTGCATCAGGGAACATTTCCAATGGCCATATATTTGGCCATCAGCATGCTTTCTGCACTGGATGCAACCTTTATTTGGAGCTGTCATGGCTCTGTTTTGCTATTTGCAGAATGGTACTCAGTTGTCAACTGAGTACATTTCTGCAAATAACACTGCTCTCGGACAGGTTCGGTTTCTCATTTGCATGCCTTTTGCCTGCAATTGATGTGATTTGCATGTCCCAGCCCTGTCCGTGTAAGAGCCATTTTAGGAGCTCTCTTACACACCCCTACAGGCTGTTCCTGGATCGCTCATCGGACATGATGGCTGCATGGAGTCTTACTCTACTCTTAGACTCTGTGCAAGCCATCGTGAATCCAGCCCATAGACTTGTTGTGGGTTTCCCTTAACTTGTGACTTGCTTGTGATAAAAAGAATTACTGTAACTTACAGTGCTGACTGTCAGAATACTGATAGTCATGTAGAAAGTAGTGTTGTAGTGTTTCTAAATGTGGTTTGTCTCTTTACATTTTTATGGAAAGTATCTAAAGTAATTTGGCAAATGGTTTGTGCATTCCCAACAGTAGTGGCAGCATATAGAGACTGTAAGGCAAGTTAAAGGTATATGCCCTTTTCCCCACTGTAGTGCAATCCAGAAGTTAGTATATATAATGAGGGGTAGTGTGGATGGGGGGTGTAGTGTCCAGTTGCTGTTAAGAAGATAAGTAAGTAGTTTTTTAAGTTCTGGAAAGAGTTAGTTATTGGTGTTCTAAGTGAGCATGTCTATGGTTTAAGATTTAGTATGTTGAAATTCAGCATTGTAAGCTGTCAGTGAAATGAGAGTCAGTCAAATGAGTTATCAGTAATTTGAAATTTACGTCATTTGAGTGTTGGTCAAATGAAAGTTAGTCAAATGAGTTTTAGGTCAAGTGAAGTAGATCCGTATGTTTTTGTGAGAGATGAAAGAATTGTTACTTTAAAATCCCACTAACAAATGCCATTACTTACAGACCATTGCTTAACATACAATAATAACTAGCTTTTTTTTTTTTTTTTTTTTTTAACGTCTGAATGTTTATTAAAAATGGAATATTTTTCAAAAGCTGTACAAAAAAATCCAAAAACTGTACGAAATATAACAATGCCAAGTTATTGTCTGGGGCCACCTCTGCCTCTTCCACGTCCTCTGCCTTTGCCATGTTCTCTGCCTCGCCCTCTCCCTGCAATTGCTTCTCTTTTTTGGATTTAACTTTAGGCTCAATATCAACCAAAAGTGTGTCCAAAGGCAAACTATCTGGCAAGATGAAATAGCGAATGTTATTTCCACGAATACTAAGCGTCTCCAGTTGCACAGGCTCCCGGTTCTTCAGGGTCATTTTTACAGCCTTAAGATGAGTATTCATACTAACATCCACACCTGTAATAGTTACATGTACTTGTTTTCCATTTTTCAGCTCAATAGTTCTCATTAAAAATCTGACAAGTTTCATTTTGGTTGCGGAACGGGTTTTTTAATCCTCCACCGCCGTAAAACAAAGGGAAAAAAAAATAATAACTAGCTTCTACCTGTTGCCCGCATGCATGCTTTATTTGGCAGCCACTGAAATGTGCCAGATATATCACATTGCTAAAACTAGTCATCTTGGTTTAGAATCACAAATTTGTTGTCATGTTTTTATTTGACCCTTAAGTCTACATTGTTGCTTCAAATTAAACATAAAGCTCCCAGGATGTGCACGAGCACTCCTACAATATTCCTGCACAGACACAGCTCCTGTATGCTAATTACTCCATTTGTAGGTGAAAATCATGCAAATTAGGTGAATTAATGATCCAGGAAGCAGGCAGGCATATGCGCAGGAATAGTGTAACCTGCAAAAATGTATTCGGCTACTAACCGAATACATGTCTGCAAATTACAAAACTGAGGCATGACATCTCCAAAGAAAGCATGTATTCAATGTAATAAGGATGCCAATGGCCAAATATATGGCCATTGGCATGATAAATAGTTGTAAAATTATAAAAAATAACTTTTATTTATTTTTTGGCCAATTTCAGCCGTTTAAGCATAGGGCACAGGTGCACAAGTGGGATCGGCCCAAAAATAAGAAAAAAGTTGGAAATACGCTTTTAAACCAAAATCAGCACTCTGCCATAATAATCAATGGCATGCAAAAGACAACAATACCATGGAATAGTGGTTGCTAAGGGGGAAGGCTGAGTGTCAGTCTTGTAACCATGCATTAGCAGTCAGTTTTATGCAAATGAGGGGATTGATACTGAATCACAGATTTCCCCACAGTGTTAGCTTGCACCCAACCGTGTAGGTGCAGCAACACCATGGTATAAGCATAAGAGGTAGATGACCTCATAAGGGGGATTGTCATGCATGCTGTAAGATTATTGGAGCTCTGTGGCCCGTGTTTGCCCTTAGCTAAGCACAGCTAAGGAAGGGTGTGTGTCTGAGGCTGCCTAGCAGTGTTTACATTGCCTAAATGGGTGTGTGTGCCATGCACCAGGTTTTAAACAAACAAACAAAAAAATAAACAGGAAATACCAGCTCTGTTCACATCTGAGTGCTGGGTATGTGCTGGGCTTAAACGGGAAGGCAATGGGATGGGAATACAGCAGTAGGAAGGCAGTCATGGAGAACTAGCATAGCTGGCAGGTGAAATGTATCAAAATCAGCCAATTACACAAGCAGCAGCCCAGCCCAGCACAGCACACCACTATAAACTATGCAAACACATTTCACTCTGGTTTTCCCCACAAACTCTACACCACCGGTGTACACAGATGGGGAAATTTTACCTGACAAAACTAACAAAATGATAGGGGCTGCTGTCTCTGTCATACATCAATATGTGCAAGAGGCTGAGGGTGGTGAGGATATGAATGCTAATGACCAACCCACAGTGAGAAGAAGGAGAAGAGTGTACAGACACAAGGTAACCTACCAGGAGTTACATGAGCTGGAGATAGTGAGGCACTATAGGGTGGACAGGGACATCCTACAGCAAATTGTTGAGCTGTGCTGGCCATACCTCACACACAGAACCAACAGATGCTATCCCATCCCAATGGATACCAAGGTATGTGTAGGCTTAAGAATACTAGCCACAGGTACCTTCCAAAGGCCAACTGGGGATATCATGGGGCCCCTCACAGGCATCAGCATCCAGGGTACACCACCAGTTCCTAGATGCCATGTTAGCACATGCCAGTGAGCACATATATTTCCTCAACACCCATGAGGCATTGACCAGCAATATGCGTCTCTTCCACCAAATAGCAGAATACCCTGAGGTGGTGGGTTCTATAGACTGCACACACATCAACATCAAAGCACCATGCAGTGAGCAGGGTAGGGTCTACATAAACCGCAAGGGCTTCTCCTCCACCAACTGGCAGATCGTTTGCAATGCCCAGGGCATTATCATGAATGTGTGTGCCGGCAGCCCTGGAATCTATCACGACTCTCAACATCTGGCATGTGACACAGCTGTACCAGGGATTTGCCAGTGGGGACATCCCATATGGCCACCTATTGGGGATGCTGATTACGCACTGGAGCCGTGGCTGATGACACCCATCATAAATGTACACACACCCGAACAAGAATTCCATAATGAGAAACATGCACAAACCAGAATCATAATTGAGCATGTGTTTGGGATGCTCAAGTCACGGTTACTGTGCCTGAACATATCCAGTGAAGCCTTGCAGTACTCTCCAGCTACATGTACACAAATTTTCATTGTATATGCCATGCTGCACAATATGATCCTGCGGAAACAGCTGCAGCAAGAACAGCACGGGGCAGGGCCACACAGCCCCAAACCTTTGCCAAAGCCAGCACAGGCACAGAGTGACTTGGAAGAGGAACAACCTGAGCCTGTCCATGTAGGCAGAAAGAGGCATGCCCCATATGTCCAGGCTTTTGCAAAGAGGCAGCGCATAGCACATACACTGACATGGTAGGAACCCAGGGAATGACACCTCTTTCTTACTCGCACATACAGTAAAAGGGATCCTAAACATGACACTGCCTGTGCTTTACCATGTATAGGGAGTGCACCATGTGCATCCGACATAGTCAGCCGTCCAGCACCATCCTCAAGGCTGGCACAGCCACAAGGTAAGATACTCTTCCTATCAATTGCTGAATGGAGTAGTATGTTCTGCTAGTTGTAGCTATGGTATGGATGTGAGCATGCAAGGGAATTGGGTGGCTGAATGGGATGGCAGCAGATAGTGGACAGCTATATGGGCAGCATAAAATCCATAACAAATTCTGCTGTCAACAAAGTAGACAGTACTAGAAAAGGTGACAAATCCAACTGGAGTACATGTGGTGGCTCAAATGTGTGTCCATAGGAAACACACATGCATGTCAGTGAGGTTCACATACACAATAACAGTCTCGACCAGCAAGACAGGTATAGTTGACCATAAAGAAAGGCTGTGCTAAGGCCTCCAATTAAAGGCAATGAAGAACAGCCCCCCCCCCTCCAGACCTACACAAACAGACTACAACAGGTCAAGCAGTTGTATGTTAGTTCTGCAGGGTAAGAAGTCTGAAACTGAAATGTAGGTCAATAAAACTTAAGATCTGTACTCTACTGATATGCCTCTAGTCTGCATGAGATGTCAGAATACAAAATGAAATGGAAGCCAATAGAGTACCTGAAATTCCAGTACAGTCATAGCAAATGTTTTTAGTTGTCAGGTGTGTACCCCCCCCCCCACAATCCTATGTAGAAATGCAGTCACATGTATGAGTGGGGTTAATAACAGTGGAGCACAGATTACCTGAGCTGGCCCAATTTACAGTATAGATTGTTGCATGTGTACATTATGCATGGCTCTGTGTGTTAGGTTGTTGTGTGTTGTATATTGTGTGGAAGTGGTCACCATGTAGGCATGGAGGGTTGTGTCCCAGTGGCCTATGGCCAGTACTGTTGATGAGAGGGCCATGTTCTGACAACTGCAGTGCCAACCACATTGCATCCCAGCAAGACCTAATTCAGCAGTCATCAATACTCATTGTTCAGATGTCAATATCTGTCACCATCTGAAAGATGCTCATGCCATGAATGTGGGCCCAAAAATACACACAGTACACAGGTGGAAGTACCCTAGACAGAGTATATAAAATGTAACTGTCAACTGCACACACCTTTTGAATTTTACATGCAGGTTAGGAGCGCATTAGTTGTCCATGTAGTATGGAATACTGATGTAGTCTGGCCAATCACTGGCAGACCACAAAAGGCACAGTTATGAAGTAATGAGAGACTGCCTATGTCCCCCCACAAGGCAGCATAAGGGGAATGTCCCAGGTATATCTGTGAGTCAGCTGCAAGAAGCTTCCATATCACACATGCACTCAGCTCACCCCACCATCATCCACAGGTTTATCACAGGTCATATCCTTGCTGTTGGGAAAGAATACAGTATGACCCCCACTTCTGTATGGAAATACCCACAGAATGCAGCATGCTGAAGAGGTGTCCCATGCAGGTGTGTCACTAGCTGTAAGAAGCACCCTGCCAGCATCCAGACCAATGGATTAAAATGGACAGTAACTATTGCCATTAACACCTCACACACTTACCGTCAACCTAGGGGAATCCAGTGGCTCACAGCATGAGTGTGCAAGAATATGTAGGCTGCAGACCACAGTGCTAGACACAGCTTCATTCATCTTGTATTTCCCAGGAAATAACTGTGAGCAAATAAGTATATATTTCAATAGTTGACATAATACATCACAGTGTAAAACACTGCATGTCTGAATATCTCTGATAACACTAACCATGCGACACAAGCAGCACAGACACAATAGTTGCAGTATCCCACTATCTTTCGCCCATTGTGACTCCATATTGTCAACCTATCTACAGATATCTTGCAGAAACAAGTTGCTAGCTGTAGGTGTAGAACACAAAATTCTGCACTGGAGTACAGCCTACCTGGAATGGATTCACACATTCAATATAGAAGGTCATATTGGGCATGCTCCTACACTTAGAGAAATGAAGCCCATGTCTGACACAAACAGTGGACTATACATATCTGTCAGTCGCAGATGTCTGTACACACACACCACATTGCATATCATTCATGCTTTGCACACATTGGATAGGAATACTCACACATATCCAAGGCCAATACATTATAATATGTCAAATATACACACACAGAGCTGTGGGGAAGAGAGAGGAAAAGAGATTGCCATCATGATGCCTGTCCTACCCACTACACATCCAATTGGCCAATATCACATGATGTTCCGATGTCAATCACTGTAGACATTTGCTTTTGGTAGCCCTCAGCCCTATAGTGTCTGTGGTGCTTGTGATAACTGTGTAACATGATAGTACAAATTAGGCTTCATCTAGAATTTGTATACCCAGACCTTTCAAATTGTGTGTGACTGAGTGCTGTGTGTGTGTTCCCAGAGGAATGGTTTATGGCCCATTCACACACACTGCACTTCCCATAGTTCATGTTAGCACTCATGCTGATGTCAGTCACCTTGAAATAAACCTCTGGCCAATTCTCAGCCTCATAATCTCTGTGGAGCGTGTGATAACTGCATAATGCTATAGTGTGACATAACACTTAGGTAGGAGTTCTAATCCGGGGACATGGCAACTGTGAAACAGTTAATGTGGAAATATTAATGCTTTTGAGGCCATTCACAGTCACACCTCCCATTGCCCTACTTTAGCAACCCTGCTGATGTCAATCACCTTGAAATACTCCATTGGACAAAAGCCAGTCTTATCAGCTCCATAGCACGTGTGATAACTGTGTCATGCTATTGTGGACCATACGAGGCAGGTAGGAGTTCTCATCCCAGACATGACAGCTGTGAAACTCTGTGTGTGTGTTTGTGTGTGTAGAGATTAATGATTTTGAGGCTATTCACAGTCACTACACCTCCCAGTGCCCTACTTTAGCAAGACTGCTGATGTCAGTCACATTGAAATACCCCCTTGGACAAGGTATAGCCCTATAAGCTCTGTGGCACGTGCAATAACTGTGAATTCTATAGTGTAATGTATCTAGTTAGGTAGGTGTTCTAGTTCCAGACATCGCAACTGTGAAACTCTGTGTGTGTGTGTGTGTGTGTGTGTGTGTGTGTGTGTGTGTGTGTGTGTGTAAAGATTAATGATTTTGAGGCCATTCACAGTCACTACACTTCCCAGTGCCCTACTTTAGCAAGCCTGTGATGTCAGTCACCTTAAAGTACCCCTTTGGGCAAGGGGCAGCCTTATGAACTCCATGGCATGTGCAATAACTGTGTAATGCTTTAGTGTAACGTATTCATTAGGTAGGAGTTCTAATCCCAGATATGGCAATTGTGAAACTCTGTGTATGTGCAGAGATTATTGATTTCAAGGCCATTCACAGTCACTACACCTCTGATTGCCCTACTTTAGCAAGCCTGCTGATGTCAGTTACCTTGAAATAGCCCTGTGGAGAAGGCCCACCCTATAAGCTCCATGGCACTTGCCATAAATATGGAACAGTGTAGTAGTAGTCACTACACAGGTATGGGTTTGAATTTCATCTATGACAAGTGTTTGTGTGTGTACATATGTATGTGTACCTCAAAGATTTTGGCCCCATTTATAGCCAGTACACATCTCAGATTCTTACTTTAGCAATCTTGCAGATATCATCCACCTTACAAGTACCTGTTACCAACCCTAAACCATGTCAGGTCAGGGGTTCACATGATAAAATGCGTAACATAATGGTCCATAAAGATTGATAGATAAAGGTGTGAACCTCATCCATGGCAAATGTAATGTGTGATTAGCGTAAAATTATTTTTGGGATCTCTCACCCACTACATCACCCAGTGCCAGTATTTACAAGGGCTGGTGATGTTCCTCACCTTAGAAGTACCTTGGGATAACATACATCCAATAAGCTCTGTGGCACGTGCGATAAATGTGGTACACTGTAGTAGCAATATATAGCTAGGTAGGGGGTTGAATCTCAGTACTGGCAAGTGTGTGTGTCCGTCATCAGTATCCCGTGTAGAGGTTGTTGTGATTGTGAAATAACAGAATGCACTGTGGGGTGGGTTTTGCTAAATTATTATATTGAGGACCTTCTATATGTCACAATGTCCACCTTGCAAGGACAACAGATGTCAAACACCAGAGAGGCTGGTGTAGACAATCCATATCCCTACATGTGACATTATGGATCAGTGAACAATATAGGCAACCCTTGTATTACTCAGAGAATAGTTTCCACCCATGTCTCATACACAAACACACTTGGCAAGGCAACAACCACTATATTGGTAGTTCCCTGCATATTGCCTCACAGATAGTAACCACGGTGTGATTGCAGTGGACTACATGCCTGTTGATCACAACAGTGCTACTGACATTAGAAAGTACTGTGATGTGTAACATCTCCTGACTGAGTGTGTGTTATCCAGCAAGTAAAAGGACATGGCACCCTGTTCCATCCCAAATAGGCAAATAAATGCTTGCAGTGGTCCTTTTGCTATGTTCCCCACTGGATGCCTGCAACAGCTGCAGAGTCTGCAAATGTAACCCACAAAGGGAATACCATGCCTTATACACATGCCCTGTATGGACAGATACCACTAATTCCACTGAATATCTGTATCATGCAGTCAATGTAGATGCAAGCATGACCTCAGTTCCATAGCCAGGTCTCCCCAAATGAGGTCAGGAATGCTACATCAGAAGATAACAATCTGTACATACAACATGCCCCAGAGACCTCAAGTACACTTCCACACATCAAAGGACATGTGTGTGGGACATGTGCACAACCCAGACACTGTCCATGTTATGGAATATAGATCACATACATGGGAAGCAATGCACATCACTGGCCACCCACAATAGTAACCCAGATGAGTGGATGGTGAATACAATACCCAGCTGTGGGGACCACTCCAGGGCCTATATCCCTGAGCTACACTGGAGACCATTGTCATGTAGCCTGATGCCAAGGTATTCTCTTTGCCTAGCCTTGTACAGCCATCAGGCCCATGCACCTACTACACACATGTGAAGCAATGAACCTGTGCATCTCAATACTGGCAAGTGTGTGTGTGTGTGTGTGTGTGTGTGTGTGTGTGTGTGTGTGTGTGTGTGTGTGTGTGTGTGTGTGGAGATTAATGATTTTAAAGCCATTCACAATCACTACACCTCTCATTGCCCTACTTTAGCACACCTGCTGATGTCATTCACCTTGAAATAACCCTTTGGCCATGTATCAGCCATATAAGCTATGTGGTGGTTCTGGTAAATGTGTAATACTGTAGTGTAGCAAACTAGTTAGATAGGGTTGTAATCCTGATCCTACTAAGTGTGATAATGTGTGTGTCTCCCTGACAGAGTGTGTGTGTGTCCGTTGACACCTGCTTTTGTGGACATTCACATGTACTACACTTCCCTTATCCCTCCTTTAGCACTGTTGCTGATGTCACTCACCTTCAAAGATACCTTTGGACAGCTTTCCAACATGTAAGCTCTGTGATGTGTGCAATAACTGCATAACACTGTAATAGCAAAACATAATCAGGTAGGGGTTTGAAACTCAGTATTGGTAAGTGTGTGTTTGTGCATGTGTCATCAGTATCCTGTGTGGGTGGCAGGATGGTTGTGTACTGACAGGATCCATTGCAGTGTGGGTTTTGCTACATCATTATACTGAGAACCTAAATGTCCACATTGCAAGGTCAACCATTTTCAACACTGTAGAGGTTGTTGTAGAAAATCCTCAGCCATAAATGTGTACAGCCATGTGCAATTACTATGTGACAGTATGGATTAGTGAACAATATAGGCAATTGCATTTTTGTTGTTTTAGCACATGCATTTAGTATATTTCATTATACATATATATAATTTTTCTTATTTTTATTCATGCATTTTTGTTGTTTTAGCACATGCATTTTGTATATTTCATTATACATATATATAATTTTTCTTATTTTTATTCGTATATATTTTTATAATGGTTACAACAAATCTATTCAATCAATTAATTTTAGTTTATTTATTATTTAGGTAAATATATGACTTACATTATTATTATGAAATCTTTGTATTTATAGATTATTTATAAACACACTTCTCTCAACATAGTCAGATCAAGAATTATGGAGTTGGTAGTTTGCCTTTTTGCATATTATGGCAGCTGTTTAAGCGCTTACTAAAGGATTTTTATTAAATTTTATTAATAAGATAGCATTGCTGTGCACTATTTCAAAAGGCGTATATTAGCCTTTAAAAGAATTCGCATTTTGTTACTTGGGTTCTGATATTACCAGTCAGGTTGGAAACAATGTGTTTTCAGATTGCTATTGCTTTGCTGTACATTAATAAGATACACCATATGAAGTTTTATTTTAGTGTTTTGGCATAACGGTGATATTTTGAAATATATTTTGTATAGTATAATTGTATTGTTGTTGATGGTTTTAATATTTTTAGTTTTCCGTTTAATAACATTCACGGAAACTAAAAATTCTGATTGTTTAATGTGTGTTCTTAAGGATATTCATAGGCACCTATTATTATTATAGTTATATTTAACGTGTTTTATATAATTTTAATGTATTTATTGACACAATTATGCTCATTTTTTTCTCCCTTGTGGCATGAGTGGCAATTTTGTTGATGGCTTGGCTTGTTTTATTTAGATATATTTCCATGTATTTTTGTTTATTCACATTTTTTAGAACATGGTCCTTTAAGCTTAGATTAAGGGACGAATCTGATTGCTTAATTGAAATACAACTCATATAAAAAATGTTTTAATTAGTTGAATTATTGTCTGAAGAAGGTGAAGCACTGTCTCCACTGAAAGCGCTAACTTTATTTGTTTTAAATAAACTTTCGGCTTCTATTGGTTTCCCGCTCGCTTTGTTTGTTTCGCCAATATAGGCAACTGTTATAATTTCCAGATACCACTCTCCACCCACGGATCATACACAGACATGCTTGGCTCTTACTCTCTTACACCCTTCCTTTCTTACTTTGTCTCTGTCTCTGTCTCTGTCTCTCTCTCTCTCTCTCTCTCTCTCTCTCTCTCCCCTCTCTGATGGATGTGGAAAAGTACATCTGTTTTGCATAGGCAGCAGCTTGAGATTTGTAAAGAATGCTCATGATCAGCTGATGGCCTGTGCATGAGTTGAAGTTCCCCAGTTGCCAATTGCATGTGGAACAGCTGTGGTATCATTCCTATAGCCAATTGCATTGAGACACCCTCCTATAACTAAGCACTTCATGTGAGTGTTGGCCCTTTTCCTTCACTGTGACCAGGACTTTATGTGGGTGTCTGACAAACAGCATCACAGAGGGTAGATGGAAATACCTCTTACAACATACACTGTGGAGACAGGCCAACAAACAGGAAGGAGATGTTACAGACATGGGGAGAGAATGTAACTATTGCTGTTCTACATTTGAAGTAATGGTTTAACAGGGTTTGTGTGGATATGGCTGTTCTACATTATTTAAAGTCTAGCATGACAGTGTTATGTGGTTGAGGAAACTCTCACCTGTAGGGCTATCTGCAGACTGTACAGATTTTGGAGTCTTACATGTGTTGTGTTACTCACACATTCCCTATCTTTAGCTATGCAGTAACATACTCTGATGTTTGCAGTCAGTACATGGTGACATCCATGTGAGTTACTGACTTCATATCCCTCAGAAGAGATATGTCACAACAAACCCTGTTTCACCAGGAAATGTCTTAGTTTATCACAGCAATATGTCAATATTGTCCCTGTGTTTGTGCCTCCGTCCCCCAAGTCTGTCTCCCTTTGTCCAAATGTCATGCAGTAAGAGGTCCATATGTACAATACATCATTATTTACTGACATCATACCTGATAACAAGCCATTGAGATATCAGACTGCTAGACATGTTATGTATAGTTGGCCTTATATTTGAGGACAAAACCTGGACATTCTGTTGTAGTGTGTACAGTAGTGAGGTCTGTGTACTTATGATGATTGTTGACAGAGTGTGTATTGTGAATATGTTACTTGACCTGTGTACAGACTGTGATAGATGTCATTGTTCTTGGACCTGTTCTATCTGATGTTGCATGCTGCTCCAGTTTATGGTACCCTATCAGCGTACATGTTTGTAGGGCCAGACTGACACATGTGCCATACCACAGTCAGGCATCAGACTACACTGTGTATTGGCCCAGTATATATAGGGTTACTGTGTGAGTGGCTCATATGAGGGTGGTTTTGTTCGCACAGTCCATATAGTGTAATACTACTTAGGCTTACCATAATGTGACTGTGACTGTGTTCACATTGGTTGTGGGTAAGCACTTTCACACTGGTGTCTGTTACTCCATGCTGTTACATGCTTGTAGTGCCTGCTATATTTGCAAGTACATGTGTATTCCCCCATAGGAAACTTGGATCAGTGTTGTGGCAGCCTGCCTGTAGTTTGCACATTGCTTTGTGACATGCCTAGCAGCTCAGTGTATTTACCTAGTGTGATGTTATGTCCAGATATTTGTCAGATGTATTGTTGCCTGGCCACCATAAGTGTTGTGTATTTCTGATAAAGCAGTGGGATGCTGTAAAAATGTATGTGACTAACTAGTGTGAAGTATGTGGGCTTGGGACTTCTACTCCTCCTGTTAATATGTGATAGGACAGACAGGAGTGTGTGAATGCATCAACTGTGTGAGCTTATCTCTTCCAGTATTTTTGTAATATCCCCATTTATATGGCTGTAAACATGCATTTTGTCAGGCTTGGTCCACACGTCTTGCACTAAGGAGTTCTGTGTATACCTCTGCACTGTCCAGATTGTGTCAGACTGTCCACATTTATTGGTCATATCTCTACTGTATTCCACAGGATTATTACTGTGATTTGTGTGGTACTTCACTATGATGATCTTATGATGTCTGTCAGTAACTGTATATATATATATATATATATATATATATATATATATATATATATATATATATATACACACACATACATATGTACATACACACACATATATATATATATATATATACACATACATATGTATACATATATCTACATCTATCTAATTATGTATATATATATATATATATATATATATATATATATATATATATATATATATATATATATATATATATATATATCCATATCCTTGTTATGTATAAACATGACTGTTGTATATACCTTCCCAGATGTATCACACTATATTTATCTGATATATGTATAGTAATTTCACTAACAAGTACTACACAATTATAGAAGTCAAAGCAGTTGTTCATTACTATTCAGTATGTGTACTGACAGATATATTGGGAAAAAAAACATTTTCACAGCTGTGATGGCTTAGTGGTTAATTGCTATGACTGTAGTGTACAGGTTGCTGTGCTCAAGACTTGCAAGGGCTGTTTATTTCATTGCTAGGCAGAACAAGGACTATTGGATACAGAGGGTTAGGGCAGTTTTGACCAGCTTTAAGTGGTTTGCACAGGTTTGCACAAAATGTAAGCGTTGCTAACGTATGGTTAAAACAAAAAGGTGCCTACACCTTGTAGGCTTCACTTACCAGTGTGCAAATCTGCTTAGCATTTACGTTTAAACAATGCTTACTCCTGCTAAGTATAGCTTTGCCTTGGTAACCAGTGATCACATTCCAGTCTGATAAAATAGCAGGGTAATGATATCTTTAATAAGTGTATTTAATTCCATGTACATAACATGCTTATATGTGCTGTCATTACAGTAGCAAGGGGTGTGAGTATACTGTCTGAGACAGCTGAGTACATATGGCTAGTACAACAATCTTTTCCTTTTGTATGTGTTTCATACATGGGTAGTATCCCAGGTTATATGCAGTCACGCTTGCATGTATTGTATCATTAAGTTACTACTGTTAACAGTGCTTTCCCATGTAAGAGTAGATTGCAGATTGTAGTATTGGAACCATACACCCCTGCATGCAAAGCTGGACTCTGAGTACTGACTATCATATTCGTGGTGTGTGAGCTGCGTGTTATTAAGTACTTGCTACTGGACATTGATTTGACATGTGGATATTAACTGTAGACTACTAAGTGTATAGGACATGTCATTGAAAGTTGCTGTCATGTATTAATGGCATACCTATCAGTGTCAGACATCTATCTGTCAAAACATTAATCCTAATGCATAACCTGTTGGCTAGTTGATTTCTATCTGTCCTCTGTACAGATGTGCAGATGTTAAGTATCCATCTTGGCTGCTTACAGGCAATCTATGCTTGACTGACACTGACATGTTTGCCCAGCTGTGTTATGTATGCCACAGTTAGGAAACCCCACCCTGTATGCACCACATGCCATAGATACCTCAGCTAGACAGCCACAGTCAACAGAACATGCTGGGGTACTGGTCTCCAACCCAGACTCTTGCCATGTTATGTAATATAAGTTGCATACATGTCAATTGGAGCATCTCACTGGCCCTCTGCAAGAGACAACCAGATGACTGGGTGTTTTATTTAACTGTCATCCTGAGGATCACTCATGTGGCATCAGTTGATAGATGGCCTGCTGACAAATGTCAGGTGGGATTTTACCACTGTACCCACATTCCCTACTTTCCTCATGTCTCCATGGACAATATCCTGGCACACACATAGGAACACCTGCACCTATGGACCCCAATACTGACAAATGTGTCAGTGTGCATTGCTGAGAGAAACAGTGTCTGTGTGTTTGTAAACTTGCAGTTGATAATACCCTGAGGACCTTCTCACACACTACACACCCCATTACCATAGTTAGAAATGTCTGCTGCTGTAATGGACATTAAATGTACCTTGATACACTCTTCCCTCTATGGGCTACCTGGAGCTTCCAGTACCAGCACAATACTGTTGTACAAATGGGTAGATAGGTGTGGGTTACCCTCTGAGTCCTAGCAAGTGTGTGTATGTGTGCAAGTGTCTATATTTGTAGGATACAACATTCTGAGGCCATATTCTCCAAATACAATACACCTGGCCATACAGTATAAGGGATAGTGATGTTGTTGATATTAGGAGAGCCATGGCAAACCATCATCCTACTATCCCTGTGGCATGTGCAGTAAATGTATATCCCTGTAGTAGCACTGATGAGATAGACAAAAGGTTGTATTGCTGTCCTGGTCAATGTGAGATTGTGGGTATGTCAGAGTATTATCATGGGTTTCAGTGAGTAAAATATCCAATGTGGGGTGTGGGTGCTGGATATACTGTCTTTACCCCATGATACCCCAGTACATGTCCTAAGGTCAACTGTATGAGGACCACTGTCACCATGAACCATACAGGAAACTGAGTATACTATCCAACCCAATGATGCATGTGCTGTGTGCAAATTATCTGTAACAGAATGGACTCACTGACAAGGTAGTTAGCACTGATAAACCCAGGACACTCAGATGTGTCTATGACTATGTTTTTATCAATATGTATATGACAGTATGTCATACTATGTATTTTTCATTAACACCCAGTACATCCCTCATTACCATAGTGTACAAGGCCTTTTGATGTTCCTCACTTAACAAGAAACTCAGGACACACCTCATCCTAAAGGCTGTGTGCTGTGTGCAATTAAGGCCAAACACATTAGTAGCAATAAGTTCCTAGGTAGTGGTTCTACTATCAGTGTTGCCAAGTAAGTGTGTGTGTTATGAAGGATCTACTTCAGTTTGCAGAAAATTCATGTCCCAGGGGGTCATCTGTTCGAGAACTGACTGGCAAATGCTAACATTTCAAAGGAATCATGTTGTGGAAATTCATTCCATCAAAACTAGTAGTAGATGTGTAAATCCCATTTCCCACTGTATAGCTGTACATCGATACTGGAGTTATTATATATAGTTGGTTGTCGATGTTGTGGACACAGCCACCCTCATTGGGGTTATTGCTGTGTGTATCCCCCTGCTTAGTATGCTGTAATACTGTACAGTTTATGTTAACAGGTTAAGTAGTTATCACTCACACTGTGTGCGGCTCTACACCACCCCACACCCACCAAAGTGGAGGGCTGTGCAACCCACACCAGCACACCTATGTTAACCAACTCTTGGATTGCACTACACTGGGGAAGGGGACATATACCCTGCCAGTATCATGATTATTTGTGATGTTTTGCCTATTTTGTCTTGGTGGAATTACTTAGGCTAAAATGGGTTCTCTGAAAAATTAACTACATCCATGTGTACAGTATTCCTTGTGTATTGCATCAACACCAAAGCCTGTGTGTGTGTGTGTGTGTGTGTGTGTGTGTGTGTGTGTGTGTGTGTGTGTGTGTGTGTGTGTGTGTGTGTGTGTGTGTGTGGGTGTGGGTGTTATACACAAACATGTGGAGTGTGCCACCCAGTACACTTACCATTGTCCATTGTAGAAAGGCTACTGACATCAGCCACCATGCACTCACCTGTATACACCCCTCAGACCTATCAGCCATGGGCACATGCAGTAACTTTTATAAAGACCTGTTACTTGTGTTCAGCTTTACCCAGGATTTGACACAATCAATGTGTCACCACAGTGCCATACCCCTTGTAGGAAACAACAGCAGGCCAACATCCTGCTGACACATAGACGCCTACAACACAAACTGAATACATTATAGAGACCACTATCAGTGAGTGTTAATAACAGCTATAATGCTGTGTTGGTGATGTGTGTGTGTGTGTGTGTGTGTGTGTGTGTGTGTGTGTGTGTGTGTGTGTGTGTGTGTGTGTGTGTGTGCACAATTCTGCCATGTGGCTGCCCTATACAGGGGTTTGTTGGACAGCTGGTGGGCACCTGCAAGATCACGGATGTTGTCAATAACAGCAGAATGAGTATCCCTCTGGAGCCACAGACTCTGTTATAATGTTCCATACATGCCTGTGCCTCCATGATGGCCTGAAACATGCGTCTGGTGACATCTGCTGTGGCACCTCTCCCAGGGGCATGATGGCCAGCAGCCCTCCTACGAGCACCCCTGTACATCTGACTGTGTGGTACCTTGTCGGTCATCCAGCTATTGCTGCTGTGTACAGACAAACTTGCCATAGTCACCACACTGTCCTGTCCCATGTCACCACCTGCCAACTGTCCCTTATCTATGGCCACTGGTGATGGGGTATGTCTAGGCAATGTGACTGTGTGCTAGGATGGGGTGGATAGCAGTGGGATGCCAAACGATGGCACAGGTTCAGCCCCTGAAAAGCCCACCTGTGCCTCACCATACCTATCATCATTGTCAGAGTTTGTATGGACACTAAACATCAGTTTGCCTGCAGGAAGGACCCTGACCCTCCTCATCATCTGGGAGGAGAAAACAGAAACCTTACTTTAAGACCTGTACGCCATTGCTTACCTCATACACACACACACACACACACACACACACACACACACACACACACACACACACACACACACACATATACACAAGCACACTTACAGGTGAAGTGACACAGAGATATTACACAGACCTCTCAGTACCCAACTGTCAACATGCATGACATATGGCACTCAACAGCATACACTGCAGCTATACTCATTCCCTGTTACCAGCATTATACATGTCTGTGATGCATGAGTTGTGTTAGTAGGTGGTGCCCCTTCCCCTGGAACACACTGCACCCATGTACATAGTATTGCTGTGCACCTATTCAGCACCTTGGCTTGTACTGTGCACCATACCTCACAAGTGTACACACCATTGCTGAATGTGTATATGTGTTGCAGTTATGTTTGCTCTGTTGCTCACAGCTCCTATATGTTTGTCTGATACATTCCTGGGTTGATATGAGGACAGATGTCAATAGTGAATGCCTGATGTCTGATTTGCAGATCTCATCATCAGCAGTGCATGTATGAGCAATAAAATCCAATTACAATGACAACTTTCAAAGCTTACTGTGGGTATGAGGAGTGTACACACCCTCATTGACATGCCACCTTCTTCCCTGATATGCCATGGGGCCACAATACTGCATATGTTAACATTACACTCACCTGATATGTCACGTATGACCTGTGAAATTAAATGCAGTATCTAGCAAATGTATTAGTTGTGCAGATGTTGACTGAGATGCATTCAATATGTGGGTTGCATAAGTGTGCACACCCTTAACATGATGGTTTGTTGCAGCACCTGTTAAGTGAACTACAGCCGTCACTATTCCTGAAAAGGATATACTAGCATGGCCCATTTTCACTTGCCATCATTTGGTCACTCCACCCTACAAATATCTCCCAACACTGCCAGATTGCAAGGTGAACTCATGTGATAGCCCTTGGGGTCACACACTGACGTCACTATTGCTGTGGAGTCAGGGTTATGTCTGGCGCAATGCATGACCTTGACTGTGTTTAAATACAGACATTCTTAGTGATTAGTGGATGTATGCTTCAGTTCACTGCTGTGTTTCAGGATTTCACCCCTCACAATCCTAACCCTTTTTGCAGATGCTTGACAGCTATGGGCCACACATGAGTGTCATTTTACAATGTCACAAATTCAGAACACCATGTCTACTAGCCTAGTTCCTGCTAATGAACAGCAAACCTAAAGGTGTATACTGGCACCAGCAAGGTACAGATGGGGATGGTGGGCCTGAGGTGGATAGAGGTGTTGATTGTGCAGCACATGTATCTTTATTGATACTGTCTGTATGTTTCAGCCTTGGTCTCAGTACACCATTACACATTGCAACATATGCCTTTGGAAGACTTGATGTTATGCATATGCTACCTGTAGAGAGCTCTGGGTGATGTTTCCTGTGGAGCAACTCTTCCATCTTATTACCCGAACCCATAGGCCACACTTATGCAGAGTCCAAGTGATTGTCGACACAGGTACTGCCCAGGCAGTACTTGCTAGACATTCCTGCAAGTCCCTCAGTGTTGCTACATGTTTCTAGGCAGCCTCCATGACCAGTTTGCAACATGTGATGTAATCTGTCTTGGATGGGCATCTGCTAATTTTCTACATTAATGTTGTCCCATACTTCATTGTCACATACATGCTTGTCTGCAATGTTTGCCATAGTATATGCAATGGCGAGGTAAGGCTACGTCTCCCACTCCTGAGTGCTACCTTTTGGATAGGGGATACATTCAACAATGTTATTTGGAGTGTGTGCACACATATGCTTCCAGTGTTTGTTAAGGTATGTATTCCCCATATTTGTTATCATGACATAGGATTCCATATTACACATTCATTGCTCATGTTAGGATCACATTACAGGTTGTAAAAGTTGTGGAATGTGGTATTTTGATATGCCATTGTGTAGATCTATAACAGTTGCCATTGTAATAGTGGAATATACTCTGTTGTAGCCACTGTATAAGGGTAATGGTTCAGACATGTCCCTCCTGTAAGCCATTTGTCCCACCATTATGTTCATCTCTGTCCACACATCTTGCATTGACAGGTTGTTAGTTATACTGCAGGACTCTAACATACCTGTCAGGTATGTCACCATGGTGACCACTGTGATGCAGTGCAGTTAACAGCAATCATAAGTGAACATGTACAGCATGCATTATGGGTAGGTGTCTTAAATGTGTGCACGGCAAATACCATGGCCATAACATTGCCGGTGTATTGGCAAACCTGAACAAAAGACCTCCATACTCACCAGCTACAGGCTGCTGCCCCACAGGTATATCACAGGGACCTACATAGCTGTGTGAGAGATGTGATGTCAGTAGCCACACCTATGGCATTGGTACAGGGTGGGAGCCATGCATTATGGGTAGGTGTCTTAAATGTGTGCACGGCAAATACCATGGCCATAACATTGCCGGTGTATTGGCAAACCTGAACAAAAGACCTCCATACTCACCAGCTACAGGCTGCTGCCCCACAGGTATATCACAGGGACCTACATAGTTGTGTGAGAGATGTGATGTCAGTAGCCACACCTATGGCATTGGTACAGGGTGGGAGCAGCATTTCAGTACATCAACAGTACAAACCCACAATACTACAGATTATGCACATCTTTTCATTACTACACTGCAGTGACAGACTATGTTATCTGACATATGCATGAAGATGCTTTACAGATGAAGATGGATAAGCAACAGTGGTCTACTAATGTGCCCTGGGGCCTTACCTGCACACTCCTCATCCATTGTGTGGGAAGCACCCACCTCCACAATGCTATCTTCAGGTTCTTGACTTGCCTGGTGGGCAGGTGCCCCAAGGCTGGTGGGGAGCTCCTCAACGTGTGTCAGTGGGGGCTAAATGGCATGTCCCCCACCTGTAGCTAGCTGGTCACTCATAACTGCAGCAGCACACTGATGGGCATGACAGATGAGGTCAGTGCAACAATTTTGCACCTTCTCATCACTGCGCTTATGCAGGATGAGTTCATTCCACAGGGCAGCCCTCTCCTGCAGATCATGGTCTATATGCCCAAAGATAGTTCTGTGGTGATGCACGATAAATTTGATGAGTATGTCATTCTCCTGTGGAGTGAAAGCAGGGAGATGCTCTCATGACATGGTACCTGGTATACATAAACAGGAAAAAAGATCTGAGGACCTCATACTGCAAGGATATAGTAGTTGTTAATTGACATCTCTCTCACCCCCCCTACCATATCTGCAAAAATAATCTGAACACACACATCAATGGGTATGTTTACACCAAACCTACTATTGGGACATATATGCTATTGTGCACCAAATACTGAAATGTGTTTCTGTTCATGTTCCCTGTTGAAACACTATCACTGGTGGCCTGTTACTAACAATGTAACCTGCATGCCATTGTAATGGCCACTGTGGTTCCATATATGCATGTGTTCTGTTTCCTATGCAACTGTTCCAAATCTAGTGTTTTGGGTTAATGGGAATATCTATGCATGCTGTTATAACTAATCCTGGATTGTGTTGACTATTACTACCCACATATGTTCTAAACTTGCAACACAATAGCATATTTGGGAAGGCTGTTCCCAGCAAAACCACATCTCGCACCACATCTGGCCATGGCACCAGGCCACAGCATGTCTGGGACCCAATCCAGGACCTCTTCATCCGCTGGTCCTGCACTACATTCGGGTTGAACCACCTCAGTGGATGGTGCTTGTCCCCCCCCTCCGGGAGTGAGCAGAGACAGGATCCTGTAACCTAAAGTCAGGTCTAGAGTTTGGTGCATAGGGAGCGCTGCAGAGAATTGTGGGATGTGATACACCACCTTGAGGACCTCGTGACACAATTAGAGGTTCAGCCTGCCCTTCCTGCTCAGCCCCCAGCACAGCCACCTTCAGGGATGTGAAGATTCAGTAGTGACTGCCCATGGGTGGGGACGTGAGTCCCACTGTTTCCATTTTGGGGCTCATGGGCATCCAATTTCCAAACACCCCTCCCTGTCCAAGGTGTTTACCCACCACATGTGTCATATACCACCCCTGTATGCTGTCTTGTCTCCTTCCGAACCAACCTACCTCCCCAAATAAACCTACAATCCTTTACTAACATCCCACTCTCACCTTAACAAAAAAAGCACAATCTGTTCTCAACACAAATTCTACACCATACATAACTGTCCATTTCGCACATGCTTACAACTGCTTACAGGTGCCTTAATCACTCTGTATCCAACAGCCCTTGTTCTGGCCATCAAATAAATTATCAGACCTTGTAAGTGTGTAAACCAGGACACTGCACACCATAGCCACATCAATTTACCAGTAAGCCATCTGAGCTGCAGCTATGTGTGATGTGTTCTCAAATATATCATGCAGCACAGTCATTCAACAGTAGGGAAAATGTGTGTCTATGTATCTCTCTCTCTCTCTCTATATATATATATATATATATATATATATATATATATATATATATATATATATGGGTCTACTGTATAAGTTCAAAAATTAACCTCTTCGAACTCACACAGTAGACCCTGGGTTACGCAAAAGTGCACTTAATCGAAAGTGCACTTTCGCGAAACCCGCTTCAGCGAACGGGCTACTACTGATTTTAGTGCAGTAGTTACGGACCTTAGGGTTAGGGCGCAGGTCATACTAAGGGGATAGCTAGTAGGGCTATCCCCTTACCATGACCCGTGCCCTAATCCTATAGTCCATAACAACCGCATCATAGTGGAGGACATAGCATGTTTTCCTGCTGTCCTCCACTGTGGTGCGATATGTTCATAGAAACTGAGTTCAAGAAAGTGCACTTTTGGATAAGTGCACTTTCGCGTAACTGAGCGGTCTTCTGCTCTTTTTTGAATACGTGGTATTTGATGAAAAGCAGTAGACCCATATATATATATATATATATATATATGTATATATATATATATATATATATATATGTATATATATATATACGTTCATAGTTAGGTACTAGGCTATCGGCCCAAGGGCCCACGTAAGCCAATCCAACAAGGTTCCCTGGCTTACGCCACCTAAGAAAGTTATTTTCCTGTGCCACTGTTGCGCAGAGACACAAAAGGGATCCCCGGGGAGTATTTCCTATTTCCCATCCACTCATCAAGATTTTTTTTTGAAGAGTGCTAATGAAGAACTTTGCTTGACATAGATGGGTAGCCTGTTCCAGAGTATGGGAAGTCTCTGGGACAGGAATCTCTCCCTCCAGCATGTCCTGTTTATTGTGGTGACAAGGTTTAGGTCCCTAGACCATGTAGCTTGGAGGGATTGGGATTTCTTTAGGTGTAGCATGTCCAACAGCTCTGGGTTTGACATAGCTTTATATGTTAGGCAGAAATCATCTTGGAGTAGGCGATATGCTACGGAGTAAAGCTGGAGTTTTTTGAGGTGGTAAGTGTACGGCATTTGTTTGAGGCCAGAAATCCTCTTTGTGAGATACTTCTGTGGCCTTTCCAGCTGCTGCAGATGTCTTGTGAGGTACGTTCCAAAAGGGGCGTTGTACTCTATAATGGATCTAATGAGTGTCGAGTAGAGGAAAACAATGACCTATTTTTTCCTGGATGAGAACCCTTTTATGATGAGGTGTGCCGCATAGAAGGACTTCCTGACTACTGTGGCAATGTGACTATCAAAGGAAAGACTACTGCCCACCTGGGTCCCAAGGACTCTTATCACACATTCAGTGTTAAGTAGATTGCTGCCTATGTGGTAATTCATGGGTACAGAGTTTTTAACAAAGGGGATGACACTGCACTTTTCGGTATTGAGCTTGAGGCCATGGCTCTAACACCAGGCATCTGTCACAGTGAGGCCCTTCTGTAGGATGTTCACATCATTTGGGGACTTGACTATGGCTCCTAGTTTGCAGTCATCTGCGAACTTCATTAGCCAGAGGCCTTCTGTGTTAGCCTGTACTTCAGACAAGTAGATACCAAACAGGAGAGTTCCCAGGACGGAACCCTGTGGTACTCCAGTTGTCACTGCTTTGAGATCAGATTTGGAGTCTGCAACTTTTACAGTGTGGGTTCTGTCAGTGAGCCAGTTGGCAACTCATCTTGTGATGTAGGGATTTATACCTAGTTTAGTGAGTTTAGCTATAATTCCAGAATGGGGGATGGTGTTGAAAGCCTTGGCGAGGTCAAGATAGGCTGTGTGAACCACTTTACCATCATCTACGGCTTTGGTGACTGCCTCAAAGAAGTCTATCAGGTTCAGGTGGCATGATCTGCCTTTCACAAACCCGAACTGGGTGGAATCCAGAGTTTGGAGGTTATCAATGTCTTTGTTTATGAGTTCCATGATGATACATTCCATGGCCTTACAGACAAGTCTCGTCAGGCTAATAGGTTGATAGTTCCCGGGATCAGTGGTGGCTCCCCCTTTGTGGAGTCAGATAGCTGTTGCTATGCGCCATTCAGTGGGCACAAAGGCTGATGCGAGGACATTATTGAACATGGTGCTTAAGTGGGGAGCCAGTTCATTATGAAGTTCATGTAAAATGCAGCCTGGGATGTTGTCCGGTCCCATGGATGCTGTGTTTTTGGCTTTAGAGTGTGCAGCTTACCTGTACAGTTGTGATTACAGGGACTCTACATTCTTCCTGTATAGATATGGGCCCTTTAGGGGGTGACGGGGAGTAAAGTTAGCACTGAACCTATCTGCCAGGATGTTGGCAATAGCAGTTGGTTCTGTAATTTTCATGCCTTTGTACTGTAACTCAGAGCAGATCTGGGTGTTGCCATCGAGACTTGTGTCATAGCTATAGAATGGTTTGTGGTTGTCCTTTGAATTAGTGGTGATTTTGTTTTCATAGCTAGCTTTGAAGGATCTTATAAGGGATCTCAGCTTCTTACTGAGCTGACCAGGGAGCTTCTCCACTCATGGGATTTTACTCTCTTTTGCAACAGTTTCTTCCTTCTGTTGTACAGTTTGTTTATGGCAGGGGATCACCAGATTGGCTTCCTTTTTTTGGAGGATAGAGTCTTGTTCTGTTTGGGATAGCACAATCCATGCACTTGTGTAAGTGCTTATAGAGTGCATTTGTGTAGGATTCAGCAGTTGTAACTGTATTGCCCATCTGCATGGGTGTCATGAAGTTCACCACTTCTGTCTTAAAAAGCATGAAGTTGGCTTTGGAGAAATTTTTTACAGTGGTTTCCTTAATGGGGGTGGGGGCGGGATGTGGATATCAAGGGTGATTAGCTTATGGTCAGATCGGACCAACGAGGAGTTGACTTCAGGTGTGGAACACCAGTCACTCATGTTGGTAATGACTAGGTCTAGGATATTGTCGCCCCTGGTGGGGGTGTGGATAAGTTGATCCAGGGCATTGGAGTTTATGAATTCCAGAAAGCATTGAGCTAAGGAGTTGGCACACAAGTAGTTTTCCCAGTTAATGGTAGGGTAGTTGAAGTTACCCATTATTAGTGTGTTTGGTTGAACCCTAATATTTTCCAGTACATCAAGAAAAGAGACGTGGGAATCCTGGGGCATGGTGGGGGATCTATAGCAAGCTACAATTTGGACTGCAGTTTTGCCCAGAGTTAGTTGCACTTGGATAACCTCGGATGCATTATGTTTAGCAACTAGCCTGGAGGTATGGATATCCTTAATGAATATGGACACACCTCTGCCTTAGGTGTTTCGATTCAGTTTACATGGCAGAAAAGTGTGGTATGAGTTATAGCCTGGTAGTGCAGAGGTGCTCTCTGGAGCCTTGAACCAGGTCTCAGTCACTGCACAGATATCGATGTTCTCCATTTTAAGGAGTGCCTCGAGTGAGTGCATTTTGAGATTTAGACTTCTAGCATTGAGTAGCATTACCCTCAGTTTTTGCTTGCATGTTCCTGTTATGGTGGTGAATTTGTTATTTGAACCTTGCCTAAAAAAGGCACTATAGGGGCAGCAAGAGCCTTAGCCAGTATCCAGAATCCCAGGGGTGACAGGTGCAGGCCATCTGTGGTAAAGCATCGTGGACTGTCGACCATGTCATCCCAAGCAGACAGATACTGTATCTCCAGTATATATATATATATATATATATATATATATATATATATATATATAGATATATATATATATATATATACATATGTGTGTGTGTGTGTGTGTGTGTGTCTGTGTGTATATATATATATATATATATATATATATATATATATATATATATATATATATATATATATATATATATATATATATATATATATATATATCTGTGTCTGTATATATGTAGACATACATGTCTATATAACTATTTATATATATATATATATATATATATATATATATATATATATATATATATATATATATATAGAGTGCATTCAGACATCAGCTCCACACTCTGAACCTCCTTCCTTCACTGCTGCACTGTTCGGCCTTGCTACAAAACAGATCGTCACATATGGACCCAGCCTAACATTAGCGGGGTATATATAGGGACAGATCGCAGATAAGCCTATTACAAACCTATGAAGTTTGTGCATGGTACATTTCACATTAGCATGACTGTTCTGAAGGTGGTGGGGTCTGAAACTCATGTGTCAATCATGACTTCATTACTTCTACCTTCAGCTATTTGGCAGACTAATATACATGTTTGGAGGAACAGAACAAACACTATGATGACATACATCTTGTCATTCTGTGCAGGTCTGCGCAGTTGACAGGTATGGCCCACTGCCCACAGGGCAGATGCTATTTCCATAGCAGTTGTTCAGGAGGACATCATTACAGCAACAAGTCTTAATGGCACATATAAATCTTTCAACATCATCTATCTCATTATTACAGACCAAGTACTACATTCAGTTACATACATACATGTTTCACATACCTTATTGTGTTCTCTTCAGTGTACCGCTAGGATATCTTCCTTGGTGGTTTTTTTTGTTTTTTTTTTTGTAATATATTTTTTTTAGTGTTATTGTTTTCTCTCTTTCTCTCTCTCTCTCGCTCTCTCACTCTCTCTCTCCACTACAGGGATCGAGCTGGTTTGAATAGATTGCAGCATGGCTTTTGTAGGTGATGCTCATTATCAGGTGATGGCCTCTGCCCCAATTGGTGTCCCCACCTGCTAATTGCATGCAGCCATCTGTGTAGTACTTCCAATAGCCAATGTCATAGCAACCCACTCCTATAACTGACTACATCATGTGGGCATTGTCCCTTTACCTTTACTGTATGGAAGGCATCCTTCCTGTGTGTGTAGGCAGCAGTCTTACAGATGACAAGTAGCAATACCTCTTACAACAGGACTTGTGGACACAGGCCAACTACATGTTGTATAAGGTTCCAGACCTACGGACAGTGTGAGTATTGTTGCTATATACATTGAATACTGCTGGTTTTACAGGGTTTGTGTGTACATGCTAGTTTTGCATGGAATGCAGTCTATCTGCATAGCTCTAAGCTGTGGGCCTATCCACATGATGGCCAGAGGATTGGCTGTTATGTTTTGTCTGCTCACCACACAGGTTTTGTCTCTGACATATCAGTGGCATTCTCTCCCTTGATTGCTATCAGTGCATAGCATTATCCATTTGTGTTTCTGTCTTTATATTTCTGAGTAAGGGTATGTTGCAACCAATCCTGTAACACCAGAAAATTTCATAGTGTATAACAGCAATATTGCAAATATGGCCCTGTGTTCCAGTCTCTGTCCTTTACATATATACCAGGCTTTGTCCAGATATCATGCAGTAAGAGGTTGTTAGGTAAGGGCCTATCATTATTTAGTGATGGCCTTCCTGCTATCATTCCAGTGATGTTGTGGACTCCCACACAAATTGTGGGGTAGGGTCCATATATATGAGGGCAACAGCTGGACAAAACTTATGTGACCTTGTACAGTCCAGAGGTCAGTGTATGGAAAACACTGTTATATGCTCTTGTAAGACATTTTATGGGGGGGGGGGGGTATTACATCTTTTTAACCTAGGCAGTTACAACATGTGAGGGATATCAGTAGTAAGAAACATTAAGGTACATAGCTGTACATTTTCATACATTTCACCATGGGAACAGTGCTGGGCTACAGCTTACTGTCTTACACACAGTTCTGTTTGTCAGTGTGATAGTGTCATTTTATGTTAAGCACTGTTATGTAACAGATGCATTTACATTGTAACAACTAATTCTTTCCCCCCTAGTGGCTGAGTACAGAGTGTAATTGGAGGCTGCTGAACACCATCTGTAATTAAGTGTTGATTGGTTCTTATCTTCAAGGCAGGTGTTTTGTTTACTGTTATACTACTTGAAGGCATTAACCTGGACAGCAAAGTATGTTATGTTTTTCAGATTACTGTATCAAATGTTTTGTTTAAGAGTTGCATTAATCAGCTATTATGTATTCCAAACACCTAACTGCTATAAGAAATGGCATAAACAAAGAAATAAAAGAGAATAGTGCTTTAAACACAACCAATAAACATCCAAAATAAAGCACCTAGGAACCAGCAGAACGAAGCCACCAACACAGTGTAGAAAGGAGCAAAAAAATCTGTTTTATTTAACATTGCAAATACACCACATTTTCATCTTAGTGCATCCAGGACTTCATCAGAAATAAGAAGTACATTGCAAATGGCATAAACAGCTGAAATAGTACACAAATAAACATTTCTATGTATGCAGACATGTGTGTGGTGTCATGTCCTTTGCATTGTGTGTAGGTATATGTTTCATGCAATAATTCTCATTTGTAGGAAAGAATCAAACACTGGCCATATTAAAAGGTGTCAAATGTAGGAATAATGGCTGTTTGATATGCTGTGCTCCCTTTATATATAATCTTCCTATACATATCTATAAGTAGTAATATATTTATATATGTGTATATACACATATACACATATATTTATATGTGTATATGTGTATATATACATTTTTCCCACTGTTGAATGACTGTGCTGCATGATATGTTTGAGAAAACATCACATTTACGTACAGCCCAAATGGCTTAGTGGCAAATTACTGTGGCTGTGGTGTGCTGGGTCCTGGGTTTGAGACGTGCAACAGCTGATTATTTTGTTGCTCTGCAGAACATGGGCTGTTGGATACACAGTGATTAAGGCACTTTTAAGTGGTTTTAAGCAGGTTTGCATGGGTTTGCATGATGGTAAGCAATGGTAACTTCCAGTTAAATATGCTTACAGTTAGCCTGACAGTGCTTAATCTGTCTAGCCATTGATTGTCACCACACAAACAGGCTTAAACCCACTTACTACTGCTTAAAAGTGCTTACTCCCACTTATCTCTATGCTAGTTTCTTTAAAAGAAAAGAAAAAAGGTGTGTTAGGAAAGTGGTGAAAAAGGGGGCATGCGGAGGGAAAGACAATAGGGAAAGTAGCTAGGAATGTGCAGAACGCGGGTAGGGAAGGTCCATAGCTGTCCATTTCTTCTACAGCAACAGCTCTGCATATATACTGAATTTGTATGTAGATTTGGACACTCAAACCCCTGAGAGAGGGGTGAGGACAACAATAATATGTTGTGAAGCCAATTAGACCAGATTACATGTGTCCAGTGGACACGTGTGCGAAATGGACAGCTATGTATGGGATGAATTTTTTTTTTTTTGGAACAGATTGCCCTTTTTTTAAGGTGAGAGACAGACAAGACAGCATACAGGGGTGGTATATGACAATTGTGGGGGGTAAACACCTTGGATGGGGAGGGGTGTTTGGAAATCGGAAGCCCATGAGCCCCCAAATGGAAACAGTGGGATTGAAGTACCCACCCATGGGCAGTCATCAGTGCATCTTCACGGCCCCGAAGGTGGCTGTGTTGGGGGCTGGGTGGGAGGGGCAGGCTGACCCTCTAAATGCATCATGGGGCCCTCAAGCTGGTGTAGCAGATCTCCAAACTCCCTTCGGACCTCGCTATGCACCAATCCCCGTACCTAACTACGGATGACCGTTTCCTCTCCACATCTGCTCTCGGTGGGAGGGGGTGAGCCCCATCCCTTTAGGTGGTTCCACCCGAAGGTGGTGCAGGACCAGCAGATAAGGAGGTCCGTGGGTGGGTCCCAGATGTGCTGGAGCCTGGTGCCATGGCCAGATGAGGTGGGAGAGGTGGGTCCACTGGGACCGGTCTTCCCAAACGTGCTATGGTGTTGCAGTTTTAAAACATATGTGGGTTAGTAATAGTCAACACAATCCATAATTAGTTATAACAGCATGCATAGATATTCCCATTAAACCAAAACACCAGATTTGGAACAGTTGCATAGCAAACAGAACACATGCATATATGGAACCACAGTGGCCATTACAACAGGATGCAGGTTACATTGATAGCAACAGGCCACCAATGGTAGTATTTCATCATGGAACATTAATAGAAACACATTTCAATATTTATTGAACAATAGGACATATGTCCCAACAGCAGGTTTGGTGTAAACATACTCACTGATTTGTTTATTTAGATTATTGTTGCAGATATGGTGGGGGGAGAGAGATATATCAATTAACAACTTATATATCCTTGTAGTTCTCACAACTTTAATGATCATTGCTCCAATCATTAAGGTACAGGTATTATTACAATACCCTATGGCCTTGGTTTGGCCAGTAGTATGTTTGTAAACAGTGTACACTTCAACTGTCTTATACCTAAATTCTACATCCCTTACCTGGTATACCTGTGGAGGGAATGTTTGTTAACACTACCTGACTGTTTCTACACATATTCCCATATTCCAAGTCAGTATTATGCAGATACCTCTCAATCACTTATTGCACACACTCTGGTCAAAGCTTGACAACATGGGGTACAATTAGGGACATATTTTGAATATTGTCCTCATAAACTTGGAGGGGTGATAGAGTGACAGGATTTGTCTTAATATACATTTTCTGAAGGTTTTGAGGTCTGAAAATCAAATGTTTGTCATTTGCTTACTACAAATCTGAGATCATCCCACTAAATTGCAACAGGGACAGAAGAACAGGAAGAAAATATGAGCCAATTATCTGGACATTCTGAAAGGATGTTTACAGTTGAGAGGTATGATTATGCATACAGCTTACTACCACTCCCAGGATTCAAACCATGGCTGTGTCTGACAAAAATATGGCAATTTAAGTGTCACCATAGCGTGCTGTTTAAATATTGCTGTCTAGCTCTTCGGTGTTTTCTGTCTAAGTCTCTCGTGGTTGTACAATCTGAACTTGTAATTACAACAGTCTCATACAGACATTCCTAGACTTATTTTTATGTAACAGTGTGAAAAACAGTGGTTGCACAACAGTACTATTCTGATATCAGATGTTACTGAATGCTACATGCCAGCCATACAATACCAGAGTAAACACCTACCAGTCCAGGATTTCAATCTTTATTGGAAGGCACAGTTTTCTTACCTGACAGACCTGTGCAGGGAATGTTTGTTAACACTACCTGACTATTTCCACACATATTCCCAGATTTACAGTTAATATTATGCACATACCCCTCAATCTGTTAATGCACACACTCTGGTCATAGCTTGACAACATGGGGGTAGAAATAGGGACATATTTTGAATATTGGTCTCATAAACTTGGAGCGTTGATAGAGTGACAGGTTTGTTTTCATTTACATTTTCTGAAGGTTTTGAGGTCTGAAAATCAGATGTATGTCATTATTTGCTCACTAAAATTCTGAGATCTTCCCACTGATTTGCCAGGAGGACAGGATAACAGGCAGTACATATGAGCTAATTATTTGGACATTCTGAACAAATGTATACATTTGAGAGGTATGATTATGCATACAGCTTACTACCACTCCCAGGATACAAACCATGGCTATGTCTGATAAAGATACAACAATTTAAGTTTCAGCAGATTGTGCTCTTTGGATATTGCTGTCTTATCTCTTTAGTGTTTTCTGTCTAAGTCTCTCTCGGTTGTACAATCTGACCTTGTAATTGCAACAGTCTTATACAGATATTCCTAGACATTTTTATTATGTAGCACAGTGTGGGTAGCAGTGGTTAATATAACATTACTATTCAGAGAATGCAAGACTAAAAATGCCATACAATACCAGAGTAAGCACAACCAGTCAAGGATTTAGAGCTTTATTGCCAGGCAGTTACAGTTTTATTTAAATACAACTTATATGGGACTATCACTGTCATATTGTCTGATTTATTCAGTACAACCCATACACAAAACAGTTTTTATACCGGCAGCTGACTTTCTACTACTTTTACATTTATTTGGTATGACTACTACAAGCAGGATTGTTACTCACCAGCCTCGTGATGCAGCCTTGGTAGCATACTCGTATGGGATTCCTGAGTCACAGCCCACTCGGCTGCATCTGTAAGGGAAATAGAGAAATACTTAGTCATACCTATCCATCATATACACAGGCTGGACATTATTAAACAGTTACTGGTATGAGTACTTATACACTGCTGGGACATCACCCCTCTGCCTTGATTCTTGGACTCGCTGGTCCAAGAGCTCCCTCTTTCTCTGTTTCAAGTTGGCATAGTAGTGCCTGACCTGCTCACCAGTGGCACTGGTGAAGTCATGGGTGAGATGGTCCCATGCTTCTGCTTTACATTGGGAGTCTTGGTACTGGCCCTGCAGCAGTGTCTCTTAATGTTTTTTTACCAGGAGTCCTACCATGTCCTTGGACTCCTATATGCCCCAGATCTGTGCATGGAAGCACATTCTCTCTGTGACTCCAGGTATCCTGCCTACAGTGGGAAGCTGTAACCAGTTATGAGCTGTATTCCTGCCTGTGGGGCTTAAATATGGCTGATTTCCCACCCTTTGCCATGATTGGATGGTTTTGAATAGGCTGAGCTAAGCTAAGCTATGGGCAAACCAGCTTAGCTAAGGTTGGCATTGCTTAAATGGGCAGATTCAGCACTGCTTAATAATGGACAAATCCATTTAGCTGGGCTACTCGTTGCTTAGCAATCATATTTGCACAATGCTTACACCTGCTAAGCAGAGCTGTGCAATGCTTAGCATTGCTTATTTTTCATTTTATAGACTATCTGCTGTTGTTGTATCTTTTGGCTTTTCCCTGTTAGGGTTCGCCACAGTGGAACTCTGGTCCGCTAATGATTGGCAGCAGATTTTTATGTACCAAGTTGCCAGCCCTGACGTACAACCTTCAACAAAGGTACGCCCATTTACGCATGTCTCCACACAGAAGACGTTTTAGCTGAGAATCGAACGGGAAAACGTCTTACTGTAAGGCGACAAAGCTACCGCAGTATGACATTGATTCATCATTCATTACATATTATAAATTTGTTTACTTCCCTGACATCACCCAATGTGCTTTCATTACATTTATTCATGTGTGACTATACTGTATGGGGCACTTGTGTTTATATGGGGATTTCACAACTTTATTAAACTGGCATGTGACATCTGGACCTGATGCAGTTCTCCTATTAACAAATATATGTTATTTAGTAGGTAATACTAAAAAAATTGTTTATGTACTGCTTTCACATGAAAAATGTGAATTGGTTACAGTGAAGATCGAACCAGGAATGGTTGTTCGCAAAGCATACTCTCTAAACACTACACTATTTCAATACTGCATGTGTTGTATGTCTCTTGCTATTTAACTTCTTGTGCTGTTTAAGCTGGACTAAGCGTAGCTAAGCAATGGACACACCTGCACAGCTATGCTTAAACTTTATTGCATTTATAAAAAAAAAAGTTTTGCTGTGTTATTTTAGCTATACCCTTCAGAATATCCCTGATAATGCTAAACCTGTACTTTTATCGGCTTTCTGCTTTGTGGGTGGGACATTTGTACCTTTTGCCTTTGACAACTTTTGTTTTCCTGACGGATGGGGGCGGGGGGTGTTATGAGGATTCTCACTCATTTTTAATTGCGGAAAGACAATTCTGGAGTGCAGGGGCATATGTATTGTGAGAGCTCTGCTCTCAAACACACCCCCTGCACTTGTGCCCAGTTCCGTGTCCATTTAACAGCACAGGCAGCTCGCCCTCATGAATATGCAAGGTGCGCTGCCTTGCTGTACAGGAACAGTCCCTGCCATGCAGGAATAACTTATTCCTGCATGGCTGCTTGCTGAGAGACTGAGAGTGGAAGAAAGTGAAAGCTTGAGAGGCATACCTCTCAGTTGTCCATATTTTTGCCTCATATATTTGATCTGTTCCTCAAAAAATTGTAGTTCTTTGGCAAATCATTGAGTAATGAATTTAGTAAATAATGAAAGACATTTCTGTTTAAGACTTCACATTTTTCAAAAAAATGCATGCTAAAGTAAAACTTATTATTTTATCAACTTTCTGAGTTTACAAGAGCAATATTTAAAATCTGTCCATAATTTTGGGCCTTTGTCTCCCAGATATTTTTGGCTTTGTCAAAATTTCTTTTGCTAAGTAGTTGGATGTATATAGAGAGTTAAATCTTGTCACTCACATTTGGAACCCATATAAAGTGAGTTTTAATCTGAGTGATTTCATCATAATTCTTGGCAGCACATGGAGTTTTAGCAGCTCATATAGTAGTAGTAGTTGCAGGAAAAAAAAACATTCAGGAGAGAAAACTGCTAACTGGTTTTAAAGCCATAACACACACAGCACTACCTCAAAGACAGTGACCAGAAGTGAACTATAAAATCCTGCATTATATTTACCACTGTTACATATGCACGTGTATACACAGCTGTATCTTAGGGTTGTTATAGGAGTCAGATGCAATTCATGAGCATGGATGGATAGATATATGATAAAATACATCAGTAAATACCACAGCCTTCAGTGAATTGCCTGACAATTTATTAGAAGAGTAACACTCAGAGCAGGTAACAACTTGCTTCCTGTGCCCAAGGTAAAGAGTTTGATTCCTTCCATCTTCATTTGCCTGTTGCATGATTCTGAGCAAGTCACTTAATCCACTATTGGTGCAGGTCACCCCTGAAAAGTTATAGTTGTATCCAATGGCTTACCAAGTCAGCAAATAGATTATAAGTATACATTTCTAAAGCTAGAAGCATTGCAAAAGTAAGGAATATATTTGTGTACTGTGACACAGCTTTCCATTACTATTTCAAGGTCAAAGAGTTATAAATGCTCATTTTTAAAATTAATGGGGGGGGATTAATAAAGCCTACACATTTTTTTTTCATGTAGGTATCACGCTGCACTGCTAATATGGCTGTGAACATTTTTAGATTCATTAAGCGAGGCTAAGCAGCGAGCATGAGTGTGCCAACATAGAAACTTCCATGGCATGCAAATCACCTCATAAGCAGGTGATTCTCATGCAAATGAGGCAGGTAGAGCAATCCAGCAAGCAGATAGGAAGCTCTGCAGAGCCCATGTCAGTGTCCATAAGGCAGGTAGAGCAATCCAGCAAGCAGATAGGCAGCTCTGCAGAGCCCATGTCAGTGTCCATAAGGCAGGTAGAGCAATCCAGCAAGCAGATAGGCAGCTCTGCAGAGCCCATGTCAGTGTCCATAAGGCAGGTAGAGCAATCCAGCAAGCAGATAGGCAGCTCTGCAGAACCCATGTCAGTGTCCATAATATACACAGAAAAATGCCATGTACAGGACTGTAGACAGACAAAAGGGACTGTAAAAAAGTAGGTAGATAGACAGAAATAGCAATAGCACACGCAGATATGAGGAAAACTATTCTGTGTGTTCAAAAATCACAGTAAATATGTTAAAATATATTTTTAATAATCTTGGCATGTTTGCATGGTGTACCACAGTGTACAAACATGCCTTATTAAAAAAAAAAAGTGGAAAAATCAAACAGTAATATCATGAGACAGAAATGTATTACAATACCCTGCATGCAGTATCTACAATGGTGCATTGGTGCTGATGCTAACGTGGACGGGCTTTGAAGCATGTAGCATCCAGATTGTGAACATGGATCCCTATGCAAATGAAGTGGAGTTACTGAATAGTATAATGGGGTAATCATGTCCACAGATTCACTCCATGTAGGCAGAGAAACATGTTGGTGTCCAAAGAGGAGGTAGCTGACATCAGGAGAGGTTGTGTCCACTAACTTCTGAGCTGATTGGAGCATAGTTGCTCCTATTTGCGAGGCATGCTGTTATGTTGAGCGTACAAGTCTGAAAGGGATGTGCACTGACTGCTAAGCATCGTTTACCCACGGGGAATGCATTTGTGCATGCACCACACTGATCAGAGTATCTAAAAGGCCAATGATGTATTAATTAGTATTGATCCTTGCTTAACTTCAACTAAGGCCATTAAATGATGTCAATGATATATTAGGCAGGTGCACTGCATCTTAGGTAGCCAATCACACAGGCAGCACCTACAGTAGAGCACTATAAAGTATGCATACACCCTACAATCTGATTTTTCCCCCATACTCTGCACCATTGGAGTACAGATTTGGGATTTTTGATTGAAGGAATGCTAGGGGCTGCTGCAGGTCTGTTACATCTGTGTGTGTTAGATGCTGAAGTCAATGCTGCTGCTGACAATAGGGCTAGACAGAGAAGGGGAAGAGTGTTCAGGCCCAGCGTAACATTCCAGGAGTTACATGAGCTGGAAATTGTAGAAGGCTATAGGGTGGACAGGGACATACTACAAGAACTTATTGAGCTCTGCCAACCTCAACTCAGACCCAGAGCCAACAGAGGGGAATCCATTCCAGTGGAAACAAAGGTATATGTAGCCCTTAGAATACTAGATACAGGTACTTTCCAAAGACCAACTGGGGACATGATGGGGATCTCACAGGCATCAGCAGCCAGGGTAGTCCATATTTTCCTGGATGCTATGCTACCACATGCCAGTGAGTACATTTATTTTCCCCTCACCCCTGAGGTGAGGGCCAGCAATATGCAACACTTCTACCATGTGGCACATACCCTGAAAAACTGGGTGCCATAGATTGCACTCATGTACACATCAAGGAACCACCTGGTGAGGAGGGTCGAATCTATGTCAACCACACGGGGTACCTCTCCATCAACTGCCAGGTCATGTGCAATGCACAGGACATTATCATGAATGTATTTGCTGGCAGCCCTGGCAGCTATAATGACTCCCATATCTGGCACACATCACAGATGTACCAGATATTTGCTAGGAGGGACATCCCACTTAGCCATTTAATGAGGGATGCTGGCTATGCACTGGAACCGTGGATGATGGCAACCATCAGAAATGCACACACACACACACACACACACACACACACACACACACACACACACACACACACACACACACACACACACACACACACACACACACACACACACACACAAGAACACTATGATGAGGCCCATTCACAAACTGGGAACATCATAGAGTGTGTGTTTGGGTTGCTGAAGTCAAGGTTCTGGTGCCTCGATATATCTGGTGGAGCCCTGTAGTACTCTCCAGTCACATGTGCACATATGTTCACAGTATGTGCCATGCTAGACAATATGATCCTCTAGAAGCAGCTGCAGCAGGATAAGCATAGGGAAGGGCTAGAAAGCCCCCCTACCAGTGCCTAGGTTACCACAGCCACACTCACAGGAGGACTCAGAGGAGGAGCCTCCTAATGATGTCATTGTAGGCAGACATAGTCGTGCTCAGTACACCCTGGCATTGGCTAAGAGATAGCACATTCACTGACAATCTAGGGCCCTAGCAACTGACACCTTACCACTCTACTCACATACATATAGTAAAATAGCTGATGCCAGGCAACCCACACAACCTGCACCTATCTATGTATTGGCTGAGTACCACTTGCATCACACAGAGTCAGCCCTGAATTACATTTCTGTCAACTGCTGCATTCTTAAGGTAAGTCACTAATCTACACACTGATTGTAAGTATTGCTATAATAAGCTATCATATGAATGGATCTGCTGCTGTTATGCAAGTAAATATAGTGGGCTATTTGGTCAGAGTTAACATCCACATGGTACAACTGATGCCCAGTCCAATAGTATGTGTTCCTTAATTTTCACTAAGCCTCATGGTTGAAATATTTATGACATCAGGCAAGGAAGATGTTAAACAGTAGGCACACATGATATTTGGACTACTGTCTACCCAAGCTGATGATGTGCTGTTGTTCCCCCACCCCCAACACAGCAGTGTACCCATATAACCGCTTTAATAGAAAATCAGCTATGGTATAGCAGTGGACCAGGCAATGTCTGGGCTGTAACATAGATAGCACTCACACATTGTATGTCTCCCTTCATGTAGGAGAACAATGTGCATACATATGCTCTTGAATGTGTGATGGATGACCCCTTCTGTCTAGCGACCTGTGTGGCTTAGTGGACTAGGGAAGTTAGCATTGGTGATGGTATTGATGGTTCTAATCTGGAATTACTCACATCTTTTGCATTTGAAGTAGTAGTACATTGGTGTTTTCACAGAATGTCATACCTCCCAACCTCTTGGTTCAAGAAATCTGGACAAAGCCTGAAAGATTGGGGGGACATAGGTGCAAACATAGGGACAGAGATTAAATATTGGTCACATAAACCTAGTCAGTTGTTGGAATTAAAGGTGTTACAGTAGTACATATTTTCTGATAGATATAAAGTCTTACACACAATTGTTTGTCTGCAGTTAGTAGAATGTGTTGATGTCAACATTCAGTAAAGAACCAGAAGATATGTGAGGAAAAAACAAACATATGAGACAAAACTTTCAACATTCTGTGAAAATCAGGGCAGTTGAGAGGTATGCACACCTCTCAACGACATGAGTGATGTGAGTGCCTGTTGTACTAGGACTGGAACACTGAAGCAGGAATACAGATGGCTGCATTGATCAGAGGAGGGAGGGGGGCTGATCTTTGAAACCAGGAAACAGAGCAGTGGAAAAAGATTTTGAGTTTGCTTAGTGCTTGCAGTTACACATATTCACCCTGAACTGGCAAACTCTCATTCCCCAGTCTCACATTTCAAAGTAAGAGACGAAAGCAAAAAATATCCTGTCAGTTTGTTGTTTTCAATGGTTAATGTTGGCATCTGCTACTGGATACTAATTTCTGTAGGTGGCACTGCCGCTATGCAGACCCCTGCTGCCCAAATGGCCATGGATGTTCAAGGAAGAGGATAGCGTAGACAACAAGACTAAAAATGGCACTGTCATCACTAACTTGGGAGTTGATAAAAGTATGAAACCATTAGAAAGCCCCTGCCTCTACTGCCCAAACTTGACTCTAGTGACTAGTCGCATTTACAAAGTGCAGAAAGCTCTGTATGAAGGAGTATGCCGAGCTAGGGTTTAAGGCAGGAGAACTGTTTCCTGTTGCAATACTCTTTGGTATTTCGGAAACATTTCATTCTATACTACCCTTGTCTCATTAGCAGATCTATTTAATGCTAATCTTTTCTCTTCCTTGTGTGGTTTAACAAACGTGTACTGCATTTACATGAACAAGTCTAAGAATGCTACACAAACTAGTGCTGAAGCATGAATACACTGTAGATTTTTTTTTTTTTGGCTAGGTAGACTGTCACACATGCTGAGTGTAGTTGAATGGGAGAGAGTGCTTCCTATAACTTTCACCTTTCTTTTATTAATAATGTGATGTGGAAGGTCATAGCTGCTGTTGAGGGCAATGACAGTTCCCTTACCAGTGGTACTTATAGTTCTAATATCAGTAAATTAGCTAATTAGTTAATTATCATATTACTATAACTCTGCACTATTGTATTGTCTAGGAATGACAACAATGACTTAGAGGTGTTGGATAAACCTAGGGAGAATGAGTGGTGGTATGATAATGCCAGCCAGAGCCCTGAAGAAAAACTTCCTACTACCATATAGGGAGAAGACTGAGTGAGGGTTACATTTCTGGCAGCTAACTATGTGGCATGCTATTCAAAAGCGTTGAAGGGGACGGGATCATAAGTAACTGCTGCACAGTGACAATACATATTGAATATATGTGTTATTTTTATTAATTAGTTGCCCCTTTGATTGTGCTGGTTTACCGTGGGAGATGGGACCTGTATAGACTTCTTTTCGCTGGCGGTAACCTGATAATCAGCGGTGTTACAGTCAGACTGCAGACTGGGAGATGAATTCTGCGGGCCTGCACACTGCGTTTGGTATCGTCACTATAAAGTGACAATCTGTATAGCGTTGTTAGTATAAAATACACCTGTAATAAAATATGTAGACTGACTCTTGATGATAAACACATACATTCCAGGCTAGCCACCTGTTTTTACTTTTGTTTTGTTTTCCAACCTCTTGCTTTGTTTGTTGGTTATATGTAGATTCGGAGACTGACATTACTAAATGTTGAGCTATCTTAGTGCTGTGCTATCTTGTACTTTGAAGTTTGAACTGAGTAGACAAGAAGTACAACAGTACTGTGGAACAGCCTTTAGAATTACATTTTGAGTTTTTGACTGGAAATTATTCTGATGTACAGTTTGTTTTCTCTGGCGCATAATCTTTATAATAGAAGATTTTAACATCTGGGAGATATCTGTTTAGTAAAATGATATTCCCAAGCATGCCTCTCAATCTCTCAGAACAGAAAATCTGGACAAAGCCAAAAATAATGGTGGGACAAAGGTCCAAAATAAGGCAGGACAGATTTTAAATATTGTTCCTGCAGTAAACTCAGATAGTTGTTACAATAACAGTTTTTTGCATTATTATATATTTTCTGCATTAACCTGGAAATATAAAAAATCTGGACAAAGGCCCATGAAAAATAGGTACAAATTTGCTTACATAATTATGTAACCCCACCCACTCTAATGGAATTGTGGGATGCCAACTTTTAAATGCAAACTGAAGAACAGACAACCAAAATGTGGTCCCAGACCCTGTAGTAAATAGTAACTATTTTTTTAAATGTGTAGCAATGATGTTCACTGGGAAGGAAGCAGATGATGAAACTTAGGATTTTGTTTTTGGTGACTTGCAGTATGTGGGTTTTGTGGTAAAAGTAGGGCATTTAATTGTAGGCAATATTATAATCTTAGCAAAAGATTATTCTAGTTTGCTAAGACCTCCAAAAGTCATTCTCCATGGCCTAATAATCAGTGGCGTAGCTAGAGTTTGTCCCGCCTGAGGCTGTCTTTGAGTTTGCTGCTTTTCCCCCTTCACAAAATCATGGTCGAATGAGGCCTCCCCATACACAACCCTCCTGCCCCACAACCATTCCAATGTCCCATTACTTTGCTATTTTTCCCCATTTACCATAAACATTGTAATGTCCATACTGCTTTACTTCTACAATGATTTCTTTGGATTTCACATAAAACTTTTCTTTTATATTTTGCAGTACATTGAACAATTCATCATTAACTTGAAATAAAATCATAAATTTAAAATAGTGTGTTAATGCATTATATAGGCATATTTATAAAACAGGCAACACACACTATTTTAAATTTATTATTTTATTTCAAGTTAATGAATCCCTACATGGTGGTGATATTGTTCAACATATGAACCCATATGTCAAGCAAAGTTACTCATTAGCACTCTTCAAGAAAAATCTTGATGAGTGGATGGGAAATAGGAAATACACCCCGGGGATCACTTCTGTGGCTCTGCTCAACAGGGGCACAGGAAATTAAAATTCGTGGGTGGCATAAGCCAGGGAACCTTGTTGGCTAGGCTTACTTAGGCCCTTGGGCCGATAGCCTAGTACCTATCTACGAACTCTATGAACATACTGAATTAGAGGAATATAGATGGATTTTGTGATTTGGAGTTCATATATTGCCAGGTTTAAATGAATTTGTATCTTTAGGGCCCTATCTTAGAGAAGTATATCAGAGGGTATAATTGTATCATGTGACTGGTATCATATGACTTTTATTATGTGACTTTTACCATGTGCCTTTTATCTATTTAAATGGCTTTAGTAACTGTTTTAAATGTTTATGTGCTGAGGAAGCTTTTATGTGAAACTACAAAGTTGTATATTAAAGTATTTGACTCCAGTTTGGTGCTACATGGTCTACAGTGGATTTTTTCTCTTTTTGGCTGTTTGTACTTGTTTTCACTGTGATTTACCAGTGGATTATTTTCTTTCTATTACTTCCTTGTATAATACAGCACACTTGTTAGACTGTGTTTTAAATTTATTGTTTTGAACATTTTTCCAGTAAGCAATGAAACAAAATGCATGAACCAATAATGATGAAACTGCCCAGTTCAGAACATTTCCATCATAAAAGTGTACTCAAACTTCTACAATCCAGTAGTATCAGTAAATATGCACAATCTCTACAGAAGTAAAAGTCATCTAAATAATTCCACATTAAAGAGATCTGTAACTAATGAACAGGTTGCTGCTGGCAAACAACTTTATATTTCATTGTTTCATCTACAAATATAGTGTCTGCTGCCCTTGAGGAATAAATTGCCTATGTTAAATTAAAAAAATTGATAAGCTAGGAATATTGCAATAGGGAATGGATGTCAAACTGATAACAGGTGCATAGTCACTAGGTATCCCGCCAAAGAGGATATTCTCAGGACTGTAGCATCCACCACCTTTAAAACCACAACACACTACAATATCAGCAATCCATTTGTATACTGTGGGAGTAGAACTCACAGCCTTCTGCATCAAAAGCAAGCATTTTACCTGTTGTACTACTAACAACACAAGACAAAGTAGCAAAAGTGGCACTAACCCCCCCCCCCCCAAAAGAACTATGCAGCAGAAGAAATCTGGAAAAAGCCAAAATTTATTTGGGGGAGGGCAAAGGCCCAAAACCAATGACACATTCTAAACATTGTTTGTATAATCTTAGAAAAGTTGCTAGAATAATTTCCTGAAAGATAGGAAGAGTGAAACTTAAATGGCTATCATTATTTAGTGAATACAGTTCTCACTAATTTGCCAGAAAACTATAAATTTTAAGAGGAACAGACCAAAAGTATGAGCCAAACATCCAGACAGTCTGTAAAACTTTGAACAGTTGAGAACTATGGGCTTAACTCCTTGAATCACAAGTGGTGGTATGGATAGAGAGTTTAGGATCTTGCTCTTTGTACCTAAGGTACAGGGTTTGAGTCCGAGTAACCCTACCCAACTGCCATATCTAGCTGGGGCATTATACACACACACACACACACACACACATACACACACACAGACTTAGCCATAGAGCACACACATCCACTAAATAATATAACACATAGCCATAGAGCACACACACACACACACCAAATAATATAACTTGATGGTGACAGCAATATCAAATTAATATAACTTAACCAGAGGGTAGAAATTTGGAATTAATATCTGCTTAGTACACATACCACATGCAAGCTGCGTATACTGCCTACAGATTAGATTAATATGCATTCAAATATAACTTAATCATAGAGTGGAGGAAATTAACATCTGCATAGTGCCATACCTGTCAACCTTTTAGCTCAAGAACTCTGGAAAAAAATAATGAGGGGATGTACAAAAGTAGGAACATATTTTAAATATTGCTAGTATAAACTTAAAAAAACCTATAGAATAACATGTTTTGTGTTGGCATGCATTTTCTGAAAGCTATAAAGTCTGAAACTCAAATTTATGTCATTACTTAGTGACTTCAATCCTACAAATGTTATGAGGAACAGACCAAAAATATGAGGCAAAAAACTGGACAATCTATGAAAATCTGGACAGCTGAGATGTATGGCTAGTGATACCATGTTTCAGTCACAGACTGTGAAGCAACAGAAAAGTAAGACATACAGCAAGTGAATCTACTTCACAAGAAAATGTTAAAGCCATCGAAGTTTAAATATTATTATCAGACACATTAATGGCAACTATGTGAACTGGACTCATAATATTTAAAATTGTAAAATGATATAGTCCAAAAGATGCTAACTAAAGCAAAGTAATTGTATTCAAGCAAGTGACAACAAAGACTACAATTTTAGAAATGTTTTTAGTGGCTAGAAGATTGGGGCTCTTCCTTATATTGGAGTCAGTGGAATTTAAACAAAGGTAAATTAAAGTGTGGCATGTACCTCAGCAATGCAAGGAAAGCAGCAGGTTCCACATCAGGCAACTCTATCTCCACAGATGCAGTTGCCATACCCCTGTTGAATATGGTGTTGAAGACTGCACTCCCTACAGCCAAAACAAACTTGTCAGCTGGTATTCTTTGAGCTTGTCTCCCCTTGCCTATAATGAACCTGACATCACTTAACAACTCATTATTGAAAAGAAAGGAAAAGTGTTCTTTCACAGAGCATTTAGTGGCTTGCCAGTTGTACATGGGCTTCCTCTGAATACTCAAAGAGAATGAATGAGAATCTGGTACTAACCCCACTGGATTTTTCCCATTGTGGAAATGAGAATTAGAAAGGGCCTCTTCACCCCCAGGACATGCGGATGCTGCCAGTCCACCTCCTCCAGTAACCATTTCTAAGACAGACTACTATAAAATTTGGAGTTTAAACATAAATGTTAACTATATCTCCATGGAGACCACATGACAACCTCATTTTCATTTTGATATAACAGCTGCTGCTTTTATTTTTTAATACAGAACAGTGACATAATATATTTCCAGTGCATGAACAATATGCGTTCCCACTGTACATGTTCCAGGATTTGTGAAATATTTGCTTCCTCCAATAAGAGACTCACTGTGGTTAAGATGTTGCTCCCAATAAATTACATGATAGGTCACCCAGGTGATAAAGTAAACAAAGTAAATACAGTCCGACCTAGGTGAGCCGAGTCGCCAACAGTCATCACTACATGAACGACCCTGGGATGCATGATGACAAGCAACTAAAAAAAAAAAAATCAAAAATTGAAAGGGCCACTCAGGAATTTATGGCACCCCACTATTTTGCCCTCAAAACTGGTAAATACCAATGAATTCAGTATGGTTGAGAGGTAGGATTTTTCTGAGGGATATGAAGTCTGAAACTCAGATGTCTGCCATTATTTATAATTATTTAGTGACTTCAATCTTCATGTTGGTATCCCACAATTTCGAGCGAGTGGGTGGGGTCACATGATTATATATACCCAAATTTTATGTTAGTCAACGTCCCTATTTTTGGCCAGTTGTACCTACGTTTCATGGGCCTTTGGCTAGATTTTTGTTGCTTCCAGTTTGAGAGGTATGGAGGTATGCAGACTATCAGTCTGTTGGTGGTGTAACATTCTAACTTCAGTCACATATTTAGTACAGCAGACAGCTGCGGAATGCTGTGTATATTTTGAGTGAAGTGCAGTAATGCAGAAACAGGAGCGGATGTTAATGTCTGTAACATACAAAATCCTGGACTGGAATACAGGTAGGTGTGGCCTGGAGTCACATTCTAAGTACTGACAGTTCCACTGGGCATGCCTGTATACTTAGTAAAAATGAGCACAATTCTACTGGCCCTTCATTGAAGTGACCTGTTATGTATAACTGTCTCTAAATACAGACATATACGTATACATATCCATCTGTCAGTATCTCTCTCTCACATGCAAACTATATGTATCACTATGTAGTGTCAAATAGATATATACTAATATATATAGCTATATATATTTAAATGATACATAGACTTCTCCCATATATCTATAGAACATATATACATATGATACACACACAGCTACATGTATATATACATCCCTGTTATATACAGAAATATGTGTGGATGTCTACATTGTCTGACATACCCTAATAAACGTGAGTAAACTGCACTATCACACAGCCCTAATGTTGCTAAAAGGATCCAAACTAACAGTGCAACAGTACATAGTCCACTTACCTACAGACCCTATGCCTGCTGGATGTTACTACATAGACAAACACAGGTGATAAGGTAGTGTAATGTATAATGGTGTCAACGTACATATGGAAAGGGCACATTGTCCATACCCACAGTGTTACCTATCTAACTCCAAGCAGCCACATATTGACATACTGCTAACTGTACACACTCACTGTTATCTTACTCCTAGGATACTCGATGCAGATAACAGTATGACTGAATATCACTCTGCAGGCCACAGATGCTGTTCAGCACAAGCATAGTTTGTGTAATGCACAAGTACTGTGCCTGCAATCATATATGCAACAGACTTAACTGGTGGTGCAGGTGATAAGTACTGTGATCTATAGTGTATAAGCCTAGATAGTTAGGGGTTCTAATCTCACTGCCACCCAGTTGGTGTGTGTATATCCCTGCAAAACAATTGACATGTCCTCATGGGCTATCCAGCAGCAATGGTTATGCACTTTTTGGGCCCATAATTTCCTGCTGGCTTCCAAATTGCCCTCTTCTGCAAGGCCTGATGATGTCAGCTACCTTAAGACTACCAGCTGATAACATAGTATAATATATAAACAGTAGCACATGTGATAAGTGTTGTGGTCTATAGTGTATAAGCCTAGATCTGTAGGAGTTCTAATCTCATTAACGCCCCTGTGGTGTGTGTGTGTGTGTGTGTGTGTGTGTGTGTGTGTGTGTGTGTGTGTGTGTGTGTGTATATATATATATATATATATATATATATATATATATATATATATATATATACCCCTCCAAAACAACTGCCATGGGCTATCCACCTACAATAGTTAGGCACTTTTTGGCCCTGTAACTTGCTTCTGGCTTCCACACTGCCCTATTCTACAAGGCCTGATGATGTCGGCCATCTTAAAGCTACCAGCTGAGAGGGTAGTGCCAGATGTAAGCTGTGGCACATGCTATAAGTAGTGTGACTTATAGTATATAAGCCTAGATAGATAGGGGTTCTAATCTTACTCTGCCCAACATGGTGCATGTGTATATCTATATGGCATATGTATGATAACCTTTGTAAAGTAGACATAGTCAGGGTTTTGCATTATTTTATTTGTAGCGGTGATGTGGCCTCCCCAAATGATTGACCACAACAAGGCTTGCTGATATCAACAAGCATTATATGTTCTAAACTGATAGTACTAGCAGACATGAGCTGTGTTGCATGCATCAGGTACTGTGATGTGTAGTATATAAAGTATATAGGTGTTGCTTTTGTGTGGGTACATGAATAAATGAGGCTTCATGAGTTCTGTTTAAGCAGCTTTATTCTATACAAACACATTACTGTAAAGCTTATTTGACTATGACTAAGTAACTTATATACAAACTAATGGTTGTGATCATATATGCTCATACACTGACGGCTTCTTCAAAATGGCACTAAGGATTGTACATGTCTGGAATATATATGTGCACGCACAGCCTACAATGCTTCCTTAAAGACATAGCACACACATGCTGCACTCTGATCTACATCCTCCCTCTTTGAGAAATAGATCATGCAATTTGCCATGAGATAGTTAGCAGGCAGAAATTACAAATACTCTAGAGACATGCATTATACAATACTAAATACACATGTATATACAATCAAGTCCACATTGCTGTGTATTTCACATTCGGCTTAGAAACTCGTCCATATCATGTGACATGTAATTGAGTATCAGTCTTGGCAAATGGAACAGTCTCTGCAAAATGGTTGACCTGTGGAATGCTTGAATTACTCTTTGTAACAGTATCTGATGTTTGAACACGTGCTGGTCTGGAAACAATGTCTGACTCAGTCTTTGATTTAGAATCTGCATCACAGATACAATGTTGTGATTGCAATGGTGATGATTCTGGTACATTAAGAAGATGTCTGTGATTCCTCCTATACTCCACCCCCTCAGAACTTACCCAATAAGATCACAGATTGGCACAGATGCCTGTTATATGTCCTATTCAATCAAAACCTTTCATTGTCTGGATTCATACTGTCTCTCCTTCCCTCTATGACTGAAGCAATCTGCTCGATCTGTCATAACTAGATTTCTGTATATTACGCTTCTTCCACAATTGAGCCTTGATGGTTTTATTGTTCTTTAAGTTAAGCTTCAACAAACTTGATGAAGTAGGTAGCATAGTTCTAGTTTGTCTGGAAAGTAGTCTTTGAGTAGGTGAGCCAAGAATATCATCACGAGGTATGTTTCTGAGATTAAGTAGATTCAAGAATACATCGGTATTGTCATGCTTTGACTTTACAAGCAACTGCTTAGCACTCTGTACTGCACGTTCAACTAGACCATTGGACTGAGGATATTCAGGACTATTAGTGACGTATAAAGTCCCATTCTCTTGCAAATTTCTGAAACAACTGACTAGTAAATTGAGTAACATTATCAGTATAAAGTTTGTGAGGACTGCCATGAACTGAAAAATTAAGTTTAAGCTTAGTGATAACAGCTCTTGAGGTTAGGTTTGGTAGTAGATCAATCTCAAACCAGTTTGAATAGGAGTCTACCAAAACCAAATATTGTTGATTATTCCATTCAAAGATATCAGTTGCAACAGTAGACCAAAGTAGTTCAAGTATTGCTGTTAGCTGAAGTAGTTCCTTTTGCAAATGTGCTCTGGTACTATTACATATCAAACAAGAACAAAGCACACTAACAATGTCTTTTGATAATGAAGGCCAAAATATTAATTCTCCAGCCCTTCTCTTAGTGGATAATAAACCTGGATGGCCACAATGCAAAATCTGAATATATTCATATTATAATGAAGTAGGAATAACAATTTTAGAACATTTGAAAATAATATCATCTTCCATCAACAATTCATCTGTGTACGAAAAATATGATCGCACCTCAGGTGATGCACTAAATTGTTTTGATGGCCATCCAACATTGATGTAGTGACTGAGTTTTTGAGAAATTGGATCAGTCACAGTGTGATCTCTTAACTCATCAAGTCTAGTGGTGGAAAAATTATGCACTGAAATTACATCAAAGTCAAAATTGCCAGCATCAAGTTGTTCTGTTGTACTTCTAGGTGATCTGGATAAAGTATCAGCCAGATAAAGCAATTTACCTTTAGCGTAGACCATTTTGAAATTGTACTTTTGCAATATGAGCATCATTCTTTGATTCAATCTCGTCAGAGCAGAATGCATAGTTTTCTTTAGAATAGTACCTAGAGGCTGATGATCAGTTTCAATCTGAATAGCTTGACCATAAATATAATCATGAAACTTGAAACATACAAAAACGTTTGCTAGAAGCTCTTTCTCTATTTGAGCATAATGCATCTCAGCTTGAGTAAGTGTCCTAGATGCATAGGGTACTGGTCTACCCTCTTGTAGAATAACTGCATCGAGACCAAAATTAAAAGCATCACAGGATAGGACAACTGGTTTGTTCACCTTAATGTAGAGGGGAGGTTGCAATTTTCTGCTTAAGGTCATCAAATGCCTACTGATGATGTTGTAACCATGACCATACAAAATGTTTTCATGTTAGCTCTCTTAACGGTGATGTTAGCTCACTGAGATCTGGTATAAACTTGCCCAAATAGTTGACCATACCTAGAAAACATTGTAAACTCTGCTCATTGTCTGATGTTGACATCTCTAAAATAGCTGTTTGTTTGGTTGGGTCAGGTTTTAAGCCTGTACTGTTAAACAAATGTCCTACATAGGTAATTTCTGGAAGTCAGAATATGCACTTCAGAGGATTGAGCTTCAAATTTATTTCACGTGCTCTGTCTAGAACTTTCTTGGCTTTTTTTTTTTCATGCCCAGCTTCGCCATTGCCTCCAACTACTAGATTGTCTACTATTATGGCACAAGGATAACCTGAAAAAATCTGTCTCATTGTACGCTGAAAGACTTCACTTGCAGAATTAATTCCAAATGACATCCTTAGAAATCTGTATCTGCCAAATGGGGTACTAAAAGTAGTTAGAAATGGGGATTTACAATCAAGCAGCACTTGCCAAAATGAACTCTTTGCACCCAAAACAGAAAATACAATGGCATTTGGTATTAGACCTGTGACTTCCTCAACTATGAACATTGGATGATATGGCCTCTTTAATGCTTTGTTCAAATCTCTAGGGTCAATGCATATTCTGATTTCCCTGAGCCTTTCTTCTGAGTGGTTACCATGGATGACACCCATTCAGTTGGTTCTGTGACTGGACAAATCAAACCTTGTCACACCATCTTATCCAACTGAGCTTCGGCTTTATCTTGATTAGCTATTGGAACTATTCTTGTTGGTCTGATGACTGGAGTGACCTCTGGGTCTAACTTCATGGAATATACAACTGGAAGCTTGCCCAGCTTGTCATCGAAAACATCAGCATACTCTGAGAAAATGGCTTCTGCAAAACTTGAACTTGGAACTGCACTCACATGATTAACTCCTTTAGCAAAAGAAAGCAGATTCATTCTCAAACTATCTTTGAGACCTAGTAAAGATTACACTGGTCGTCCTATATAGAATACTGAGTTGTAACAGTTCTCAGCCTAATAACATGGAAATATTACTGAACATTCGGTTTGAATTTCTTCACCTGTATATGCAACAAGTCTTGAACTGCTGGTTACATTGAGTTGTTTGTTGGTTCTCACATTTGCAAACGTATCTGCTGATATAACATTGCACTTTGATACAGTGTCTACTTTGAGCTCTGTGGATTTCCCATTAATCCTAACTGTGCAAAACACTTCACTCCTTGTATAAGTTTACTATGTCAACTCTTTCTCCCAGTACTGATACTCCATCTACATAGAAAGCTGATTGTTTTGGCTTTACTTGATCAACATGTTTTCTTGCATGACCTTTCTTTGCAACTGTGTGAGGCTTACTTGATTTGCAAAACATTTGAAATTGGTTCAATTTCTTACAGTTACGGCACTGCTGACCATATGCTAAACATTTATCTCTTTTTAGATTCATGGTTTGCACCACAATTTCAACAGTTGACAATAAAGCTAGACTTGGATTTTGCTGAGTCACGCTTGTATAGCATTGAGATGGTGGTGGAGCTTGCAGTTCTTCTAGAACTTTCTAGTAAACTTGGCACCTTCTTTGGAATTCCTGTAGTTGCTCTTTGCTTAGGCCTGTCTCTGCTTGCCATATGTTGCATACTGTCTACGTTTGCTCTGGAGCTTACTGAAACCATTCTTTTGTCACTTGTAAGCATGTTCATGTGTCTTTCTGTCACCTCATAGAGCTGACAAATCTCTGTTGCTTTGCTTAATGTCAAATCACTGCCGCGAAGCAAAATCTTCCTAGCTGTAGCACTGTTAATACTACATACAAGTCTGCCCTTTATCAGCTCATCTTTTAAGTCACCAAACCAACACGTTTTGGCCTTGTTCCGCAAGTCAGTTATAGAAGCTGCAAACATTTCCCCTGGCTTCTGATTTCTTGTGTAGAACAAATGTCTCTCTAACGTAATGTTCTGGTCTGGGGATTGCACATTTCTCTGAACTTATGCTTTAAACACTCTGGGTCTTCTCTGGATTCAGCTTGTACAACAACATGGCAGTCTGCACCTTTGCCTTCATACACTGCTGGTGCATATACAAATGATCGCGGTCTTTCTATAGCCTCAGATCCTGCTAGATTTAGCAAAATAAATGCCCTTGTGCATGCATTTCTTTCTGCATAACTGCTTGTATAAAAATATTGTCCTCCTGTTCAAATATTCTCCAGTTCTCTGCAATATTCTGCTCAAACACAAGTGGTTGTGGTTTTCGAAATCCATCTGCTATATTAACACATATCTATCAAATATGCAAATTGGGAAACACACACACACACACACACACACACACACACACACACACACACACACACACACACACACACACACATATATATGTACATAAGTAATTGGCATGGACACTCAACTTGGCTAATGCTCTTCTGCTTTATATCTGCACCTTCTTTCTTTGTGCTTATCGGTATTTTGCGAATGAATAACCACATAGTGCTTTCAGTTAACTGGAATTTGTGAAATAATTTTTTAGCTTTCTTGATAGTTTACAAAACTCATAGGAATAGCTTTTCAACTTATTTGCTGCTTTATGGAGCTTAAAGGAATACTTTCTCAGAATTTGCAATGCTTTTAAGAAACTTTCCATAAGCAAAGGTGGAAATGCTAAAATCATCAGCTTTCGGAATTGGTAAAGGCAAAAATGCTAAAGCAGTTGCTTGGAAATTTATCGATAAGGAAGGCATGGAATAGTCATGCATCATCACTTATTAAAGTCGTCACTTTAAGAACCATTCAAGAACTTTGCAATGCAACTAAGCCATTCATGAACACTGTAATATTCATATAATCTTTTGTAAGAAACACCTTTCTTTATTACAAGAAATTTGTTAAGCGATTGCACAATGCGAACAATCAGATATTGGTTGCCCAAATTCAATGTCTTATGAAGTATTAGCACTTTGTAAAAGACTAGATGTGTTCCCAAAATGGTGGCACCTTCCCAGGCAACTCTTTAGAGTACAAGAAGCACTCTGTAATGGCAGCAATTTGTGAACAGCCACACACAACATTTCTTCAGACAACCCTACTTTAATTGAATTACATGAAATAGTTGCACTTTACACGCAGTGAAATACATGCACAGTAATAAGCACACACTGTAAGCACTTTTACACACTCTAAGATACTTCAAATGACCTTAGTTCCTTTTTTAATAGCAAATGAAGTCATATTTATGCACAAACAGCAATTTCCTTGCTTCATTTTTATCTACTGTGCCCCCTTTCTTTCGTATTATTCTTTGTATTCAATTAAACCCTTTTTCTTTTTTTTGCCAAGTGTACTTCTTTTGTGCTCGTTTCACTTGAAACATGCCCAGTTATGACTTAAACACACACTTTCTGCCTTTAACAAGCTTGTTTTATACGTTAGCGTGCTCATTTTGTACTTTAAACACATTCATTGTCCAAGCACTTTTATCTTAAACATTTCTATAGTTAAAAAAACTTTTCAAACCTTTCACTTGCCTGATAATGTAGTTTATGTACTTGTAATGTCTTTTCTTGCCTCTTTGCAGCAAGTAAATAATTTGTTTTGCTTTTCATTACCTCTGACTGCTTCTGGTTATTATGTTCAAACTGTTTTTTTCTTGATGTTAGCTTCATTGTAGCCTTTACATCTTGTGGCTCCAGATGTTTTGTCCTTTTCCATCATGTTTCTGACACCATGTTGCTTTCGTGTTGGTACATGAATAAAACAGTCTTCCTGGGTTCTGTTTAAGCAGCTTTATTCTATGGAAACACATTACTGTAAAGCGTGTTTGACTATGGCTAAGTAGCCTATATACAAGCTAACTGTTGTGATCATACATGCTTACAGATTGGCTGCTTCTTCAAAATGGCACTAGGGATTGCACATGTCTTGAATATATATGTGCATGCACAGCCTTGCACACTTCCTTAAAGACATAGCACACACATGCTACACTCTGATGTAGAGTAGGTAAGTGTTCTAATCTACATACAGTAAACTTGCAGTATGTGTGTGCCTTGGCATGTCCTGTATGCAGTGAGTAGAAGTGGTGCTAGCCTGAATGTGGCTGTGTTTGTGTGTGAGGCTGTTAGAGCAGTACACATCATGTTATGGAGCCATAGGACATATGAACATAACTAGCATAATGGCCATACAGCCCTCACAATCAGAGACTTCTGTATACCCCTGAGTACAGGATGAGCACATATTGCCCCAGTCCAAGAGGGACTCAGGCAGATGCCATGTGTTGAGATGAGGGCTGCCCAGCCAATCAAACAGATAGCATGTGCTGAAGTGCACTGAGGCACTCTGTGTACCATTAGGCAGGGTCTGTTTCAAGGGTGTGTTTATGTCTGCTAGACAAATGTCTCCCACAAGCATGTAGTACTAACTTCACATAGTAGGTTAATGTCCTTACAGTGAGTCATTCATCTACTATGCTCCCAACAGATAGGCAGCATATGCACTCCAGCAAGGTTATGCCTTTCCCTGTACCAGACCTTATCACAAATTATGAATACATGAGTATGGTGAGTACCTTAATTGTCCTTGGTAGACTGTCATACAGATGTAAACCTATGGAGCCATGCACATATACTCATGTACCTTGCTGAAGTCATATTTCTGCTGTGCTGCCATGCCATGCTGTGCCATTTCACTGTCACTGTGTGTCCATAGTTTATCTCCAGACTCCTGGAATAGAAACACACACAGGTCCTTGACATACCTGTCATTGTGTAACAATACCACCATACAACATCCTACAACATAAGGTCCACAAAGGTATGCTGTGTACTGATGACACATGTCAGCACGCACTGTATGTTGGTGACCACTACAAGTGGCATGGCAAAACAATAATGCATTACACAAGTACATGTCAAGTAATAGAGTCACCCTGTGCATCAGACAAATAGCTTCATTCTCCTGCATTGATAGGAAGGATGACAGGGATGTGGCAAAGGTATCATCACTTGCACAGAGTAATGTGTAGTGGTGCTGGAGGCCTGGGCTGCCCCAAATGGTTGACAGCATGTACATGAGTCAGGAAGGGGAGTGGATTAGATGGACCATGGAGAGGTGCCGTGTGTGTCTGTAAGTGACTTGCATGTGACCGCGGTGTGTGAGTGTGTATGTGTGTACGTGTACACAGTTAAGTTCAGTGCCAGCCCTATACATGTGTATGTTGGACAGCTTTGGGCCATACATGGTAGAGCTGATGGTTCATTGCCTCTGGCCCTGAACATGGGAACTGGTTCTGCCAGGAGTTGCACTGGTACCACCATCCCCAAGGTCAGATGCAGATGCTAGTACCTGATGGTGACTGCTTTCTGCTGGGACCGTGTCCCCCATGGGAGTGCCCAGGACCACATGCCTATGACCTGCCATGTCATGGTGTGGACAGCACACTCCCCTCTGTATTGCTGGATTTACTGCCACTGTGGTATTGTAACTATGCATGGCAAAGTAGACTCTCTGCAGATGGTGTTGCTAACCTATGTCCATTGGTCTGACTCCCACTCCAACCACACATTCCAGCACAGACAATGTGTGGTCCAAGACAGACACTGTCTCAGCCCACCATCTGTTCACTGCATCAGTGAACTGATCCAGGGTTTCCCCAATGTGATGGATGCAGTCACAGATGTCAGACTGTGCTGCATCCATAACCCTAAGCATATGTTTGGTGTTCCATTCAGAACATGCCTGTGCTTCCATTATGGCCTGAAACATGCACTGAGTGACCTGCAATTGGACACCTGGAACAGGTGGTGGACAGGCAGCAGTCCTCCTATGAGCATCCCTGTCAATCCATCTGTGTGGGGCCTCACCATCTGTCTAGCTATGGCCAGTGTCTACACTCAAAGAAGCCATTGTTGCCACACTGACCTGTTTAATGTCTTCACCCCCTGACTGTCCAATATTTGAGGCCTGTAGGGACTAGGTATGTGTGGGCATACTGACTGTGTGTGGTGACAATTTGGGCAAAAGAGGGATGTCAACCTCTGGGACAGATTCAGCCCCTGACAGCCCCACCTCTGCCTCACTGTGGCCACCATCATTATCAGAGTCTGAAGAGACACTGACATCAGTTTGTGTGTGGGAGAGACCCCAACCCCCCGTCACCTGTGGAAACCAAGACAAAAGTAGTACATTACTACCTGCACTATTATGCATGGAAAATCCACAAAGAGTCATAATAATGAGGCTCCACAACTGCATTACTAGCCTCACATCTTCTAATCTCCGCTTTCATGCACAACAGACTTCCTCACAACAAAATGCTCATTCGACTCAAGGCCTTTATAACAAGCACGTCAGGTACATCATGTGACACTTGACCAGTATGATGTACCTTTTACGTATGCAATATGACACTATACCTGATAAAACAACACATAAAACCCAGTACACTTGTCTTAACAAATATATACAAATACAAGTATCAATGGCTAAGGTATGTACCATCGACCTTTCGGTTTTTACAAGGCATGTCTGATTAATTGCCTCATGTACACCAGGAGGCTTATTCACTCTGAAATATAAATGCAAAAGTGTTTCTGCTCATTCAGCTACATTCCTGTGATTAAAACCAAACAGGTGGTGCAATAGTGCTCCAAACAAAACTAAAAAAACAAAAATGGAGCACTAATGTTGCGAGTCCTCAGAAACAGTTGATTAGAATAAAAGTTTAGCGTCTTTGTCAATTCAATTGACTTCTTCAGAACAAGAACCATCATTCAAAATAGGTTTAAATAATATATACTGTACAATAATTGGTTCTTGTTCTGAAGAAGTCAAACATTTTTGATTTTATACATTACTGTGATTACCAATTCTAGGAAACATAGGTAAGTGTTCCAGACTGTAACATACAAACATTCTACTCTGGTTACACACAAGTGTGTATAGGAAATTATTCTGGCCCTTAACCTTAATAGTATGTATATATATATATATATATATTCCATAACAAAACAGTATCAAGCTTACCAGGAGCACAACCACAACCTTGAACAACTCCTGACAGACCTGTAAAAAGGTGAGGTAATTTCAGTACCACCACATGTTGCAGTACAACAAGGTAATACCTGCATATATCTTACATGTACAGTAGCTACTGTGTTATTTGATGTATTGGTGACATTGTGAGTATGAGTGTACAACTGAATTTAACCCCCCTCCATACCACATAGACCTGACACCCATGTAAATGTATGCACAGCCTGACAGAATGACTGCTACAGTATTAAAAATAGTGATCACAGTAAGCTTACCTGCACACTCCTTTACTGTAGACACTGTGGCACCCACATGCACGATTTATGGTGTGATGGATGCCTGGGAGCTGTTGTGTGTCCCTAGGTTCACCAGGAATTCCTCAGTGGCCGTGAGTGGTTGTTCCATTGCAGGCCCTCCACCAGTGAAGGCAGGGTCCCTGACTACATCAGCTGCCCCTTGTCATGCAGTATTCACATCCCAGACAAGGTCTACCCACAATGCAGCCTGCTGTTCCCTGTTATGTTTCCCCCTGGAAAGGAGGATGTGATGAGGATGCCGTAGTCCTTAAAGTATTAGTCCATTCTCCACATCTGATAAGGGGGCATGCCATCTACGATACATTAGTCTTGAAACACACCACAAGGGAAAAATATTACAAGATCAAATACATGGATATCCACTATGTAAAGATACAGCAAGAACAAAATGGCCGGCACTATCCATTACTTGCATGCACATGTCATACCCCACACTGTGACAGCATACTATGTGTGTAGATACAACAGAGGTAGTATACTGAGGTAGTTCCCTGTGTGCCATGAGAGATTCTGCTGTATGATCATACACCCAATGCTCTGGTCCACTGTGGTGTGTTTTCTAAGGCCAGCCACCCAATAATATGTCATAAGACCAGTGGCAGACAAATAGCAGTGTGCTAGTAAGACCACTGTATAGGAACAGTCCAACAACACCAGTGTGCCACATTGACAAAAGACAATACAACCCTAATATATTGTACATCCCCTGTATATGATGGGCAGCAGGGTATCAATGACATGTCATTACTGCAGTTCAAAGACAGACTTACTGCTATAATCCCTATTCCCCATACCTCTATCCTTCCATCTGCATCCTGTTATACACAAAAAACAGTTACATACCCAGTGAGTGCAGTACTTGTCTGTTGAAATGTGCTACTAGTAATGATTTGCAAAGATGTGCTCTGTGTGAGGAAAGTCTTATACAGAACGTTTGCCCATAGTCAGCTGCTTGCATTTTAATGTGCTTCTCATTAGCAGGTAATTGCCTCTAAACCAATCTGTGACTCTGATATACTAATTGCAGCCAAAACAGATGAGTTGCACTATCATTATACAATGACATGCAACCACTGTGCAATATATAGGGTCTTCATGTTGAAATGGGCCCCTTTCGTAGCTGCTGAGATAGATATTACTGTAGTGAGGAGACTACATCATCGCAGAGGGTAGGTCTGTAGCAGAAACATTTACATAGAGCTATGTGTACCACAGGCTGCAGCTGCTGCTCAGGTAATATACATAGGAAGAGAGTGTGAACTCATTGGAGGACAACAAGCTGTAGGTATATCTGTGTCAGGTGTGTCAGCTCTGTTCCAGAAGCAGAACCAGGGCAAGGGTACCCTTTGCACTCCAATTATGGCATGTGTTTAAGGTACGTATGTTAGGTAACTGTGTCAGTAACAGAGTGCTAGATGACATATAGTAATACTTTACGGACATATGAAGTGTGTTTCTACCTGCAGGCCTGTGACTTCCAGCACTGAAAAAGCAGTTATTTAATTTGCAATGCTTTGTGTAGATAATGAGTGCATGAGTCATTCATTAATTGCTGTCTTTACAATAATGTAACTGAAATGCAACACAACACTGGATTTGAACCCAGGACTGTGTGTGGCAAAATGTACTATATGCAAGGCATTTAACATACTGCGCTACTGAGTCACTGCTACAGCATTTGTATTTTCAAGATGTATGTGCACACATACAGGCTGTGACAAACATTTTCCAGATCCATTAGTAAGTGCATGGCTTTATATGGATGTATTCTGCACCTCAGTCCCAGTTGAATATGTATTTTGCCAGGAATATCTTAGCAGGTTACTTTCTACATGTTTCTGATAAAAGGGCAGATTTACCTGCTATCACAAGCCTCAGGTATATCCATTATCATGTCTTTGGCTGTCTAGTAGTGTACTATTGCACCAGAGTCCAGGGTGCACTCCAATTTTTTCCATTACTTTTATTCCAGTTTGCACCATGTGGATTCTGCACACATTCCTAATAACTGTAATTGGCAATTACTATATTTTGTTTAAACCACTTGTTTTAAGTAAGAGTGGTGTGGCAGGTTAATGCAGTGTGCTGCTGGTGTGATGGGTTGGGTTTGAATCATGGCAGAGGTGTTTATTTTGTACATGTGTCTTACAATGTTAAAAATCACATATAGTCATTATAGCTGTATTTAGCTGAGCTGAGCAAAGCTGTGTAACGTGGTGCATTGTGCACCACCATGCTAAAGAAATATAAAGAAAGAAAAAAGGGGAAATAGGAAACTGGTGAAATGGGGGAAAACAGAGAGAAAATAATGAACGTCAGGGAGGGATTTGCAAGAAGGGTGTAAGAAAGAACCATAACTATCCATTTCTTGTACAGCAAAGACTGTGCACTTTGAAAGAATTTGTAAATAAATTTGGATTCTCAAACTGCAGAGAGAGAGGTGAGGACAATATAACTGTGTTGTCATGCCAATTGGACTAAATTATGTGTGTCCAGTGGGCACACGTGTGAAATGGAGAGCTATGTGTGGGACGATACTTTGTGGGAGGGACAGATGCTCATTTTTTTAGGGTGAAAATGGAATGTTGGGGAAGGGACATAGGTACGTCTGGGGGAGGTAAGTTGGGTAGGTGAGGATGCAATTGTAAACAGCTACAAGGTAGACAAGACAGCAGACAGGGGCTATGTGACACATGAGGGGGGGTAAACATCTTGGACAGGAAGGGTGTTGTGGAATCTGAGTCCCACATGCCTCCAGGCATCAGCAGCATGACTCAAGTCCCCACTCATAGGACTGTCAGCACTGCTGCATCACTGTCCCGATGATGGTTGTGCTGGAGGTTGGGCACCAGGTTGAGGCTGCCCTACCAGTCTGGCCATCATGCCCTCAATCCTGAGCAGGTGGCAGTTGTATCCATGGTGGATTATCCTGTGCACCAAGACTCACAGCTCCACCTGGTTGACAACTCCCCCTCCACCACTGCTCCCAGAGGGGGGTCCATCCCCATCCCATGGGGCAGTACTACCTGATGCTGCAGGTAGTACAGGGGCAGCAGATGGGGCACCACTGGTCTAGGTCCAAGATGTGCTGCGACCCAGTGCCGCGGCTGGTTGAGGCAAGGTAGTGGGATCAGCGAGAACTGGCCTATCATGACGTGCTGTGGTAAATGAGGTATAGCAATAAGTTACGGTTAATAATAACCAAACCATTGTTAGTATTAACAGAATTGAACATTATATTTATTCATCCAAATACAAATTAATGTATTAAAATGAAGTAAATAATCAGCACCGCTGGAAAATAAATGGCACTGAGCACCAATAAAATAAAAAATGTCAATGAACAATAAAATAGGCTCAGTGACAACCTCTGGCAGTCAATAGCAGTTACCATATAGATGTCTATTCAGACCAAGTAATGTCCACTCTATAATTCAAAAAGGAATCACAAAACTTCAAGTAAAAACCCTTTATTCGAGAATGAAAAACAGGTACTCAGCATCTCATGCATATATCTATTATAATCTTGAGCATCTAAGATAACTACAGGATCACCTTTGTCTGCTGGTCTAATTGAGATATTTCTATCTTTCCTAAGATTATTTAATGCCCTTTTCTGTTGAAAAGACAAATTATGTTTCTTAGTATTGGAGTGTACGTCTTTATAACTAGAATATATGTCTTCTTCAACAATTTTACAAAATGCTTCCAAAAGTTCTCGAATAAAGGGTTTTTACTTGAAGTTTTTGTGATTCCTTTTTGAATTATAGAGTGGACATTATTTAGTCTGAACAGACATCTATATGGTAACTGCTATTGACTGCCAGAGGTTGTCACTGAGCCTATTTTATTGTTCATTGACAAATTAACGTATGTTATGTGCAACACAACTTTAAGTACCATAACAGTCAGTATGGTAACAGCATGCCAGTATGAAGTAAACCATAGGGCCAACAAAACAATTAGTTTACCAAATATGTTAATATTGCATCATAATAAAACATAACAATAATCAACCACATTTTCCAAAATATAATTAGTTTAACAAAATATGTTATAATTAAATCATAATAAAACATAACAATAATCAACCACATCTTTCCAAAATATAGTTAAACAAAATATGTTAATATTAAATCATAATAAATAACAGTAATAAATAAATGAAGATAAGGGATGGGTAGACAGAAACATTCCATTACTGACATTGCAGATTATATCCCTGAAAATACTGCTCAGAAATATTCTACAGGTGTATAGTATCAGGTTTGAGTACAGTGACTCCAATTCTCCTGAAACTGACATAGCACGTACATACCTCTCAAGCTGTTAGCATGAGTCAGTATGGGCCAAGCAATAACAAATGCAGGAACACCACTACACAGAACAGTTTCACATAATATGGACTTATATAACTACTCATGTGTCCTGCAAATGGATTTAGTAATACATTGCATTCCAGGTAATGATTTATCTGCTTATCATGTGACAGATGGATTAGGCAGTTTTAATTGCATTATGGGAAATCATGACACTTGAGATGCATGTTTGTGTACAATAAGTAAATTACACAGCCATCATGCCTTAGTTGGCAGGCATGAGTGTAGAACCCAATAGCAGTGACTGCATAGGACATCGGCAAATAATGTAATAATTGACTGCAGCAACTTAGTACAGACATGAAAGAGATACAGCTATACTGGGATTATACAGCTTTATTTATGAATCAATAATGCTGAAGAACACATTATTGGTATTGATGTTAACATTCTGTGAAATCTAAACACTGAACTACCAACAGTTCATGCAAGTAAGGCCAGGTGTATAGCAAAAAAAAAAAAAAAACACTTGATATACACCAACACACGAGCCAGCACTCAACACACTATGGTGACTGGATACATAAATAGCAGAAACACAGCTTTAATCCACCACAACAGCATACTGGTTTTGCTTTAATTGAAGCACTGATGATGGCTAATTAAGCTGAATCCAGTATGCTGTTATGGTGGAATAAAGCTATGTTTACTTAGTAAGGAATTGTGCTATAGAACACACATGAATACACACATTGTGACAATAGAACACACATGCATGGAATACAACCATACTGCATATATTAAAAAGCTGTATTTTACAGTCAACAATGCTAGTGAACACATGTTATTGTTATTGGTTTGAAATATCTGTAAAGTCCACACACAATATCTTCCCATGGACTGGGCTACCTCAGTCATATACCTTTATTACCTGATGTCTGAAGAACAGAGAGCATTATGTGACTGATATTGGCTTGGAGACAGCCTTGGACAGTACTATGAGTTAAGCAATACAGTTTGCAGGCCATTAGATTTGCTGGCTACAACTATTACAGTGTTACACTTGACTGCAGCAACCTTAGCATAGGCAATCAGTGCCTACAGCTCTACTGCAATGGTTTTGACAACACAATCCTGCTGAACAACATTTTGCTTACTGTTATTGGTATTGCTATTGTTTTAATGAAATGCAGTTCTTATTGTTCATTTATTGCACTACAGTTCTACAGCTCTAATTGCCCATTTATTGCACTATAGTTCTAGTTGCCCATTTATTGCATTTTACTTTTACTTGTGTATACTTTATTGCAGTAAATGCTTTACTCTTTCTTGCTTATTGCACTACAGTTGGCATACTAAATCCATATTTACCACACTCATGGCACAACCTGGTCAGGCACCCAGCATGGGACTCAACATTGTGAGCCCAATCAGCTGCAGTTGTTGGGGGAGAAGCACACTACTATGCATACCTGTTTTGTAGACATTCGGCCTGCATTTTGGTTAGAGAGAGGAAGACATACTTACATACTTGTGGGACAGTCCCATCATGAACTTCCTGAACCCAGGTGTCTAAGGATCCCCTCATTCTCCTTTTCAGGTTGTCATAATGGTGACTACACTGCTCATCTGTGAGGGGATACCAGTAACACTGGTGAGTTCCCTGGCCAAATGGTCCCAGGCCTCCGCCTTACACTTTGAACACTGGAATCCACCATGCATCAGTTGGGGTTTGTGGTTTCTAACAAGGAGCCTGATCATGTCCCTGGACTCCTGAATGCCCTGCCTCTGCACCCAAAAGCATACACCTTCCCCAACACCACCAGCCATACCAACAGTTGATTAATCTTCAACGACTGTTGCAGAAGTTCCACCTATTGGGCTTAATATAGGCGATTTTCCCTCCCTTACTTGTCATTGAGCAACATTTATAAAGGCACTGCATCACTTATCAGTGCACAAACCAGCTAAGCAAAGCCAAGCAGTGTGAAAACTCGCAGAACCATAGTTTTAGCGAGGCTTAGCACCATGCAGACATTGGTAGCTGTTAGCATGTTTATGCACTGCTTAGCATGAATGATCAGTGCTTAGCAGAGTACAGAAGTGCCAAAATTCACAATAGTTTCATAAAATTTTAAAAATATATATTACATTCATATTCTGCCTGGTATGGACTCGAACCCAGGACCTACTACACATAAGACTGTAATTCTACTCATATAGCTCGTTACATGTTATAAAAACTAGTATGCCTTCACAGATACTACTAAGCTACCTATTAGTGTTGCTGACCACGACACCCCACCTCACAAACACACTTAAACACACCTATAAATAAATAATTAATTGCATCCAGTTTCTATTTTTAGGTATCTGGCAAGTGTTGGCTATGTATGTATAAGCTCCACTTGGCTCTGCTTACCTCTGTGCTGTGCCACGCAAACAAAAATTTAACATAAAAAAAATAAAAATAAACATTTAATTATGATAATTAATTGCATCCATTTTCTATTTTTAGATGTCTGCCAGGTGTCAACTGTTTATATGTGAACACAAACTGGCATTGTTGTACTCCTCATCGAGCTGCACAAACAGGCAGTCAAAAAAAATAAAAAAAAAAATAACACCATAAAAAATGACATATTATACAATTGACACACTTCGCAACATTACAACAGTGGTGGGAAGCATTACACGAAGCCTCACACTCATATGCAGCCATGGGTAGCTTCTACACTTCTACTTACACTGATTCAATATCTATGTTCCTCAGATCTCCCTCGGCAGTGCACCATCATTAATATGCATGACGCACTGCTGAGGGCGAGTCATGGCCTTGTACATGAATACATTCCATGTAGGCTCTACAGTGTGCCTACATGGATTTTATTAAATCCTGCAGAATATTTTTAAAGACTGTTGTTCACTGTTGCCCAGAGATGCAGTATTGAAAGAAAGAGTATATATATGTATATATATATATATATATATATATATATATATATATATATATATATATATATATATATACATATATATAGATAGATATAAGCAAAAGTTGAGGGAATAAAATCCCATAGGGGGTAGGGTTGCCACCTTTTCAAATGCTTAAATTTGGACATTCTTGGTACAAACATCAGATTTTGCAGGCCAAAACATACCCACGGCCAGTACAAATGACAGAACTTCACTTTTTTGCCTAAATAAAGGCTTATTTTTGTAGCATTTTAGTTGTTTATTCTGTTTCTTATAACATTTAGGTGTTTCATATACAGAATAACTGTTTTATTCAACTATGACATAAAATATTGGAAATAAATTTGTCCTGAAATCTCAGGACATTTGCCATTTTTACAATTGTTTCCAGGATATCCGAACAAATTCCCCTCGTAGCCAATGTCCTCCAACCACGAAAACACAGTTTATTGTCACAACACAAAAACAACAAAAGGTTAAGCGCTTTCGTCAGTTGACTTCATTTGGTTAATTGTTTCCAGGACACAACTGCACAAAGAGAGTCCCGTCCCTCGCAAAGTGGGACAGGTGGTAACCCTACATAGGGGGAGTGGAGAAGTACAGTCCCCCCAGGCAGCATGTTTTAATAATTCCAATCTCAGCACACATGTCTTCACCGACTTCAGTTAATCAATCTCCAAGAACAAGATAAACATACTTAGGCTTAAAAAAAAAAAAAAAACAGAATGTTCTTCCTCAGTTAGTATAAACTAGTAGTTATCAATTTACTCAGTCTATTTGTTCTACAGTTTTACTGCTCATATAATTATGAAATGTCTTACTATGTCATTTGCTTTTATGTTCTTTTTCATAAAGCTGCATCATTTTTATTTTACTGCTTACTTTATGTATTCAGCATTTACAGTCACTAGAACCACAAGGGTTATGGCATGCAAGCATGTCTGTATGTACACACACACACACACACACACACACACACACACACACACACACACTTGCCTGCTGTGTTTTTATGCTGTCATGCACTATATCTAAACAATGACCTGTTCAATAATTTTCTTGGGGTTTAATGTTGCTTTAATTTTACTACATTTAAATTTATCTACCAATTGGAAGCAACTCATAAAACTAGGCTTAAGATAACATTTCCCTTAATGTTTAAAGTAGCAATGAGTTTCACTTTATGGCATTAAATCTCTCTGATTTATAAAGGTGTTTCCAAGCTAAACAATATGGCAGTGCTCTCGCCTTCCCTCTCTCATTTAACTCTACATCTCAGAGGAATACTTCTGCAGATCAGTGACATGCTTCTGCTTGATTTACTGCTGAGTCCATGCTCTGACACTCTTTTTGTTGAAAGGCTAAGTACATCAACTCAGGAAACAAATTGGCAAGTCCCCTTCCAGCCTCTGAGTAAAGTAGCTCTGTTTGTCTTATCATTTTGTACTGTGGTGGCAGATAGGCCCAGCCTCCTTCTCTATCTCTCTGTCTCACACTCTCTCTCTCTCTCTTGCTGTCTCTTTGTCTCTGGCTGTCATCTATTTTCTTTCCTTTGCACTACCAAAAGATATATTAGTTACCTTTTCTATATAGTTTCTGTTTTTTTTCCCTTTAATTCCACAAAGCACTGTGCACATATATTAAGCACGGCCTATTTCAAAGTCAGAGCAAAATCCTAAGTCACCTTTCAGAATTGTTATTAGGCAGCCAAGCTGTGCTGATGAAGTGTAGTTAACGGACCTAGGTCACCTGATGTGCAAAACTGCTGAGACAAGGGCAAAAGCATGCTAGCTTGCTTTGTGTTCAGTATATGAGGGCAAACTGTCGGATGAGAAAAACAAGTCTGACACTGGAAACAGTGAATGATTACTGCATTTAAATCTTAAATAGCTCTTACTCAGGCAAAACCATTTTGAAGCACTTTGCAGCACTTCAGCATTAAAACCACAATTTCTGTACATTTTTAAACACTGGATAAAGCAGAAAGGTTTTGCTAAGTACTTGATGCACTTTTCCTGTTAAGGGTGAAATATATATATTTGATCTATGAAACACAATTTTGAACCCTTCATTCAGTAATAAGTGAACAATTATATAAATCTGTATGCATTTTAATCCTAGTAATATTTCTGCTTTGGTTATGCATTGTACTTTCCTTGTATAAAAGACAGAATTACTTAATGAGGTATTTGAAAAGAATTGATGTACTTTAGATTATTGTTTTGGGAACCTTAACATTTTATGGACTGGTTTTCCACACTTTTATTCAAGAAACACATGAGTCAGTACATTTGGTATTAAAATGGTTTAAGGAACCCCATTCTTTCTACGAATATTTCTGGGTACATGTATGTGCTCCATACTTTGTTTGTGGCACTAAAAAATGTATACTTTTAGTATACATTATTGTCACTATACTTAAAACCGACATAGTAGTTTACCTAAACGATATTCTAGCCTTAGTTATATATTTTTTAAGAGATTGGAATGTGAAAAGATATTTCTGCTCCCTTCATTGAATTTATTGGTTTCCTAAAATGAAATAGTCTGTTTATTAGCTCCAGTCCAGAGAAACTACTATTTTAACTTGAGTAAACCCTTTTAGTTTTTAAATAAAATGAAAGTCTCTTACTCTGCCCAAAACACATTAATCACTAAAGCGAGATAAGTTTATGACAATACTGAATTCAGTCATGTCCACAGAGAGGAACATAAACTCATTTCTCATCGCAAATAAATTTCTTTCGGCTATTGATTAAATTCTGTACTTCTGAAACCGTTCTTTTTACTTTCATCAGACTTTCTTACTGCTTCACTGATGTTTTTCTGTCTTTTAAAGCTGTTCCTCTTAAGAAAGAAATCTTTCTCAGGAAATCTTCTTTAAGCTGTTATGACTCTGGGTATGCAGTGATCTGATCTTGGTTTTCAGTCTGGCATGCCAACAGCTTGAAGAATTTAACTTTATTGGCCTGAATGTACCCATAAAGACTTAAAACAAAAAAGTAAAAAGACATGGGCATTCAGAAGCCATGTGGCTCCAATACTGGTATGGCCTTAAGGGGTCATTTGTATACATTACACAGACCTCCACTGCAGGAGGTTTAAGGTATTACACATGAGGACTGTAGCTTGCCTGTTATATTTTCTTGCATTTTTACTAAATGGTTTGTCTGTATGGCCTTTTTTCACTTTGGTTTGGATATTCCCTGTGATTCAGCAAGCAGCTAAGCAGGAATAACTTACCATTCCTGTTCAGCACGGCAGCGCACCATGCATATTTATGAAGGTGCGCTGCCATGCTCTAAAATGGACATGGTTCCATGTACGAGCACAGGGTTTTTTTCTGAGAGCAGAGCTCTCACAATACACATGCCCCATGCACACCAAAATAGCCTTTCAACAATTAAAAATAAGCGAGAATGCTCATAACACCCCACACCTATCAGGGTAACAAATCTGTGGTTAAAGGCATAAGGGACAATCATCCCTACCAAGCCAAAAGTCGTTAGGATAACACAGGTAGCATAAGCACATAGTGCACACATCCCAAACCCTCAAAGTAAGGAATGTGGACAAAGCCAAATGGGACAATTGTCCCACAAAGCAGAAAGTTGATAAAATAACAGGTTCAGCATTAGTAGGGATATTCTGAAGGGTATAGATAAAATAACACAACAAAACTGTTTTTTTTTTTTTTTTTAATAAATGCGATAAAGTTTAAATGTAGCTGCACGAGTGTGCCCATTAGTTAGCTATGCTTAGTCCAACTTAAACAACACAACAATTTAAATAACAGAAGACATCCTACCTAAGCAGTATTGCAACAGTGTAGTGGTGAGAGCGTCTGCTTTGCAAGCAGCCATTCCAACTTCAATCCCTACCATAACCATAGGTTCATAGGTTCATAGGTTCATTCTAGGCTATCTGCCCTGGGGCAATTATAAGCCTAGCCCGATTCTGTATGGCTTACGCCACCCCTTGATTTGAGTATACTGTGCCCTTTTTAAGGTTTAGTTTACTGTGCCTCTGTCTAATAGTGACACGGGAGTAATCCCTGGGACAAACCTACGATTCCCCCATCCACCTATCGAGATTATTCTTGAAGAGATTCAGTGAGGTGCTCTGCCTCACATGAACTGGAATTCTATTCCAGAGCGAAGGGAGCCTCTGGGTTATGAACCTGTCCCTCCAGCAAGTACTATTTATTTCTGTGCTGAGGTTCAAGTCCCTCGAGCGTGTGGCTCTAAGGGATTTAGATTTAATGAAGTGGAGCATGTCCATTAATTCTGGATTTGACATAGCTTTGTATGTCAGGCATAGATCGCCTCAAAGTAGGCGGTATGCAACTGAGTAGAGCTGGAGTTTTTTTAACCGAGCAGCATATGGCATCTGTTTGCGACCCATGATCCTCTTGGTGAGATACTTTTGGGGTCTTTCTAATTGCTGCAGGTGTCGGGTAAGGTACATCCCAAAAGGGGCATTGTATTCTATGATGGGCCTGATGAGGGATGAATAAAGGGGCACAATTACCTCTCTTGATCTAGATGTAAAACCCTTCGTGATGAGGTGGGCTATGTAGAAGGTCTTTCTAACCTAACTTTGGCAATGTGGTTTTCAAAGGAGAGATTGCTATCAACTTGGGTTCCCAGGTCCCTAATAACTTTCTCTATACTTAATGGGTTTCCGCCTATGTGGTAATTTGTGGGCACATTGTTTTTGCCAAAGGGTATGACTATACATTTTTTGGCATTTAGCTTTAAACCATGGTGCTGGCACCAGTTATCTGTCTCTGTGAGACCTTTTTGAAGGATGTTTCTGTCAGCTGGAGAGTTGATTATGGCACCCAGTTTGCAGTCATCTGAGAACTTGGTGAGCCATAGTCCTCCCACGTTTGCCTGTACCTCAGAAAAGTATATACCGAACAAGAGCGGTCCCAGGACAGAACCCTGTTGGATGCCACTTGTGACCAGTTTCAAGTCTGACATGGCTCCAGCAACTCTCACTCTGTGTGTTCTGTCTTTGAGCCAGTTTGTGACCCATCTTGTGACATAGGGGTTTATATTTAAGCTGGATAGCTTATCTATGATGCCCGAGTGGGGTATTGTGTCAAATGCCTTTGCAAGGTCCAGATAGGCTGTGTGGACTACCTTCCCTTCATCTATGGCTTTGGTGACTGTTTCGAAGAAGTCAACCATGTTCAAAAGGCAGGATCTGCCCTTGACAAAGCCGAAATGGGTAGGATCTAGTGTCTGTATGTCCCCAATGTCTTTGTTTATGAGCTCCATGATGATCCTCTCCATAGCCTTGCAGACTAAGCTAGTCAGGCTTATGGGGCGATAGTTTCTAGGGTCCATAGAGGCTCCACCTTTGTGGAGTGGGACCACTGTTGCTGTACGCCATTCTGTGGGCACATATCCTGTAGTGAGGCTGAGATTGTATAGCTGTTTTATTTGAGGGATTAGTTCCTCTGGGAGTTCATGTAGGACACAACCTGGGATGCCATCTGGTCCCATGGAAGCAGTGTTTTTTGCTTTGGAGAGGGCAGCCTTCACCTGAGCATCAGAGATGTTTGGGAGACAGCCCTCTGCCGGGATAGATACTTACTCTTTTGGGGGGGAGGGGGTGGAGAAGTTTGCACTGAACCTGTCTGCCAGGATATTGGCGATGTCTGTGGGTTCAGTGTATTTTTTGTCATTTAGAAACAACTCAGAACAAGTCTGGAAGTTGCATCCCAGGTTGCTAACATAACTGAAAAAAGCCTTATGATTGTCTTTGGTGTCCTGTGCAATTTTTCTCTCGAAGCTGGCCTTGGAGGATTTTATGAGGGATCGTAATTTTTTGCTAGTACTGATCAGAGATGCCTTCCCTATTAGGGATTTTGCTCTATCATGTAGTAGCTTATTTATGGCAGGGGTTCACCAGACTGGATGCCTGCCTTTGGATGATTGGGTCTTGGTTTTGTTTGGGATAGCATGATCCATGCATTCCTGGAGATGTCCGTAGAATGCGTTTATATAGGATTCTGCAGTTTGGGCCGTAGTTTCCACTGGCCCTGGGGCCTTGAAGGATTCCACTTCGGTTTTGAGAAGTGAGAAGTTCGCTTTTGAGAAGTTTTTCACTGTGGTTTTCTGGGCTGGGGGTGGGGTTGGGATGTGGACATCCAGTGAAATTAGATTATGGTCTGATCTTACCAATGAGGGATATACTTCTGGTGTGGAGCATAGAGTCCCCATGCTGGTAATGATCAGGTCTAGTATGTTGTCCCCTCTTGTGGGAGTGGTGACTAGTTGTTCCATAGCATTTGAGTTTATAATTTCCAGGAACCTTAGGGCTAAGGTGCTGGGGCTTGAGTAGTGCTCCCAGTCAATGTTTGGGTAGTTGAAGTCACCCAATAAAATGGTGTTCGGAGAGATCTTCATGTTCTCCAATTTGCATTTTACATGAGAAAGCAGAGCATAAACATTTTTTTATTATTATTACCTACTAAATAACATATATTTGTTAACGGGAGTACTGCATTAGATCCAGATGTGAGGTGTCCATTTAATAAAGTTGTGAAATCCCCATATAAACACAAGTACCCCATACAGTATAGTCACACATGAATAAATGTAATGAAAGCACATTGTGGGAAGCCAGGGAGAGTAAACAAATTTATAATATGTAATGAATGATGAATCAAAGCCACAAAGCAGATAGTCTACAAAATGAAAAGTGAGCAATGCTAAGCATTGTGCAGCTCTGCTTACCAGGTGTAAGCATTGTGTAAATATGACTGCTAAGCAATGAGTAGCCCAAATAAATGGATTTGCCCATCAGTAAGTAGTGCTGAACCTGTCTGTTTAAGCACTGCCAACCTTAGCTAAGCAGGTTTGCCCATAGCTTAGCTTAGCTCAGCATATTCAAAATCATCCAATCACAGCAAAGGGTGGGAAATTGGCCGTATTTAAACCCTCACAGGCAGAAATACATCTCATAACTGGTTGCAGCTTCCTACTGTAGACAGTATAGCTGGTGTTGGTGAGAGTATGTGCTTCCAGGCGCAGTGCTGGGGCATACAGGAGTCCAAGGTCATGGTAGGACTCCTGGTACAAAACCATGAAGAGAGACTGCTGCAGGGCCAGTAGCAAGACTCCCAATATAAATCGGAAGCATGGGACCGTCTCGCCCATGATCTTACCAGTGCCACTGGTATCACTCGGACTGGTGATCAGGTCTGGCACCACTATGCCGACTTGAAGCAGAAAAAGAAGGAGCTCTTGGATGAGTGGATCCAAGAAGCAAGGCAGAGGGGTGATGTCCCAACAGTGTGCAAGTACTCATGCTAATAACTGTTTACTAATGTCCAGCCCGTGTATATGATGGATAGGTATGCCTAAATATTTCTCTATTTCCCTTACAAATGCAGCTGAGCGGGCTATGAATCAGGAAGCCCATACTAGTAGACTGCAAAGGCTGCTTCCCGAGGCTGGTGAGTAACAATCCTGATTGTAGTAGTCATACCAAATAAATATAAAGTAGCAGAAAGTCAATTGGCAGTATAAAAACTGTTGTATGGTTTGTACTGAATAAACCAGACAATATGACAGTAATAGTCCCATATAGGTCATATTTAAATAAAACTGTAACTGCCTGGCAGTAAAGCTCTAAATCCTGGACTGCTTGTGTTTACTCTGGTATTGTATGACATTTATTGTTGCATACTCCGAATAATAATGTTGTGTTAACCACTGTTACCCACACTGTGCTACATAAAAAAAAATGTCTAGGAGTGTCTGTATAAGACTGTTGTAAGTACAAGATCAAATTGTACAACCAAGAGAGACTTAAAAAACACTGAAGAAATAGACAGCAATATCCAAATAGCACACTCAACTGCGACTTAACTCATTACATCCGAGTGACGCCTCCAGGTGCATCTGCAGTTACGTCTTACTGCTCCTCTAGGCGTCAAATATTGCTTGTTCATACTTGCATACTTGCATTAATAATTCCAAAACCATGCTACATCCATGGTATCAGAATATTTTATCTTGAAGTATACATGATGGCAGACACAACTGTATTGATATTTTACCTCTGTCAGTGAGTATCTGTTAGAATTGTAAGGTGATAACTTAATTTTTAAAGGCTCAAGCCACACCCACTAGGAGTTAAAGGTACACACTCAAAAGAGTTGTACTGGAGGGAATGAGTATTTTTAGCAGACACAGCCATGGTTTGGTTCGAATCCTGGGAGTGGTAGTAAGCTGTATGCATACTCATACCTCTCAACTGTACAGATTTTTCAGAATGTCCAGATAATTGGCTTATATTTTTTGCCTGTTCCTCTGTCCCCCTGGCAAATCAGTGGGATGATCTCAGAATTGTAATCACGAAATAATGACATACATTTGATTTTCAGACCTCAAAACCTTCAGAAAATGTATATTAAAACAAATCCTATCACTCTAGCAACTCTCAAAGTTTATGACATGAATATACAAAACATGTCCCTATTTGTACCCCCATGTTGTCAACCTTTGCCCAGAGATGTAGAATTTAGCTATAAGACAGTGGAAGTATACACTGTGTACAAACATACCACTGCCCAAACCAAGGCCATAGGGTATTGTAATAATACATGTACATTAATGATTAAAGCAATGATCATTAAAGTTGTGAGTACTACAAGGATATATAAGTTGTTAAATGACATCTCTCTCTCCCACCACCATGTCTGCAACAATAATCTAAATACACAAATCAGTGGGTATGTTTACACCAAACCTACTGTTGGGACATATGTAGTATTGTTCAATAAATACTGAAATGTGTTTCTATTAATGTTCCATATTGAAATACTATAATTGGTGGCCTGTTGCTATCAATGTAACCTGCATACCATTGTAATGGCCACTGTGGTTCCCTATATGCATGTGTTGTGTTTGCTATGCAACTGTTCCAAATCTGGTGTTTTGGGCTAATGGGAATATCTGTGCATGCTGTTATAACTAATCCTGGATTGTGTTGACTATTACTAACCCACACATGTTTTAAAACTGCAACACCATAGCACATATGGGAAGGCCGGTCCCAGTGGACCCACCTCTCTCACCTCATCTGGGCATGGCACCAGGCCCCAGCATGCCTGGGACCCACCCCGGGACATCCTCATCTGCTGGTCCTGCACCACCATCATGAAGAACTGCCTCAGGGAATGGGGCTTGTCCCCACCCCTGGTACTGGGCACTGACAGGGTTCTGTCACCCAAAGTCAGTTCTAGGGATAGGTGTATAGTGAGCTCCGAAGGTAGTTTTGAGAACTGCTACAACAGCTTGAGGGCCACGTGGTGCATTTAGAGGGTCAGACTGGCTCTCCTGCTCAGCCACCAGCATAGCCACCTTCAGGGCCTTGAAGGTGCAGTGGTGACTGCCCATGGGTGGGGATCTCAATCCCACTGTTTCCATTTGGGGGCTCATGGGCTTCCAATTTCCAAACACCCCTCCCTGTCCAAGGTGTTTACCCCCGAATGTGTGATATACCACCCCTGTATGCTGTCTTGTCTGTCTTCCTACCCAACCTACCTCCCCAAATACATCTACTATCCTTCCCCAACATCCCACTCTCACCTTTAAAAAAAAGGACAATCTGTTCCACCAAAAAAATTTTGCCCCATATATAGCTGTCCATTTTGCACGTGTCCACTGGACACATGTAATCTGGTCTAATTGGCTTTACAACACATTATTGCTGTCCTCACCCTTCTCTCAGGGGTTTGAGTGTCCAAATCTACCTCCAAATTCATACGTTCATAGTTCCATAGGTGTGTACTAGGCTAATGGCCCTTAAGCCTTTACAAGCCTAGCTCTTAGAAATGCCCTGGCATCGTGCTGCCCGATGTTGGTTCCCAGTGTCTCTATCAAAAATAGCCACTGGAGTGATCCCCAGGGTGAACTTTCTATTTCCCATTCACTCATCAAGATCTCTCTTGAAGAAGGCCAGTGAGGTGCTCTATTTGGCATGTATAGGAAGTCTATTCCAGAGCATGGGCAGTCTCTGGGTTAGGAACCTGTCCCTCCAGCATGTTCTGTTAATTGTGGTAATGAGGTTGAGGTCTCTGGAGTGTGTGGTGTGTAGGGATTGGGATTTCTTTAGCTGCAGCATTTCTAATAGAGCTGGGTCAGACATGGCTTTGTAAGTCAAGCAGAGATCGCCTCTTAGTAGATGATATGATGCAGAGAATAGCTGGAGTTTTTTGAGTCTGTCCATGTAGGACATGTGTTTAAAGCCTAGGATCCTCTTCGTGAGTTACTCTTGTGGCCTTTCCAGCTGTTGCATGTGTCTAGTGAAGTACATGCCAAATGGTGCATTATACTCAATGACTGGCCTAATGAGGGAAGAGTAGAGGGAGAAAATGACATCGTTCTTCTTGCATGCAAAACCCTTGGTAATGAGATGTGCCACATAGAAGGACTTTCTGACTACAGTGGCAATATGGTGGTCGAAGGACAGGTTGCTGTCAACCTGTGTCCTCAGATCTCTTATAACACCTTCTAAAACATTGCTAAATCTCACATAGGTACATATGCACAGCTGTTGCTGTAGAAGAAAGGGACAGCTATGGACCTTCACTACACCCTCCCTGCAAATCCCTAGCTACTTTTCCTATTGTTTTTCCCTCTGCATGCCCCTTTTTCACCACTTTGTTATCACTCCTTTCTTTCTTTTAAAGAAGTTAGCTTGGGCATAAGCGAGAGTAAGCTCTTTTAAGCAGTAGTAAATGGGTTTAAGCCTGTTTGCATGGTGGCAAGCAATGGCTACACAGACTAAGCAGTGTCAGGCTAACTGTCTATAAGCTTATTTAACCAAAAGTTAACATTGATTACCTTTGCACAAACCTGCAAAAACCAATTTGCAACTGCTTAAAAGTGTCTTAGTCACTCTGTATCCAACAGCCCTTTTTCTGCCCAGCAACAAAATAATAAGCTCTTGTAAGTATTGAACCCAAGACCCTGCATGCAATAACCACTGTGATTTACCACTAAGCCATTTGCTCTGTATGCAAATGTGATGTTTTCTCAAACATATCATGCAGCACAATCATTCAACAGTAGAGAAAATGTATTTATATATGTAGATGTATGAATGTATGTATATATAAATATATATATATATATATATATATATGTAAATATATATATATATATATATATATATATATATATATATATATATATATATATATGTCTATATATATATATATATATATATATATATATATATATATATATAAAAATTGCTCATCCCAGAGGCCATCTCATCTTCCTTTAGTTCTTTCTTTTACACAAGATATTGATTTGGTGAAACAAATAATAAACAAGAATAGGTCAGTGTTGTTAGTGGATCAAGAAACAAGTAAGGTAGTAGGCCCTTCCCCCAAGTTTGTCTATAAGAACGGGAAAAATCTGAGACAAATGCTGTGTTATCCTAAGCTTGCACGAACAGCATCTACACCTTTGGGAGGGACACTGAAATGTAGATCTTGCCCATATTGCTAATTTGTGGATGAATCAAGATGTTTTAAGCATCCTGTCACTGGAAAACTTTGGGTGTTACGTCCATCAGCTAACTGCAACACAGCTAATTTGGTTTATGTTGCACACTGTATCAAATGTTTTAATTTTTACATTGGCAAGACTAATAGGAGACTGAGAGATAGGATCCGGGACCATGATTATTGCACCAGGAGAGATGAATTATTTAGTTCACTTGCAAAGCACACTCTACAGTTAGGAAGGGAATACACTTTTTTATTTCAAGTTTTATCTGTTATACATAACAATGGCAGACTAGGACCCATTAGTTATAACACTGAAAATATTGAACTATAGATATATGGGGCTTAATGATTCAGTCCCTATTAAATCAGCTTTAAGGATGAAGAAACTTAAATGAAAAGGTTAAACATTGTATAGGCATGTATCTGTGTTGATTTTTATGCTGTATGTAAGTAGCTGTTGCTTTAACCTGCTTTTTACTAATTGGCTTTTTAATTGTGTTTTGGAGGGAATTGTATTGATTATTTGGCTGTTGGGGAGTATGTATATAAGGATGCTCTGTTTTTCATTGCAACTATGTCCGATGAAGCGGTTTGTTTGACCGCAAAAGCACTTGCTTCTGGTTCTATTTTGCAATAAAAGATTTTCTACATCAGTTGCTGTCAGCGTTTACCTTCCAGGTTGGGATTTTTCATTTTGATTGCTGTTGAGATTTTATTAGCTTGCCTCATGGGATTTTTCTTTATATGTACATATACATGTATATACATATATATATATATATATATATATATATATATATATATATATATATATATATACATATATATGGGTCTACTTCTAAACACCGACACGCCGATTCCCCGACACAAAACTCACCGACGCCAAATAACCGACAACACACAAACCCGACACAAACCCGACAACGCAAAACACCGAACACCAAATCACCGACACACGGAACGTAAACAACACGCGACACTACATACCATACACACTAGCCCTGACCCAAACCCTAACCCTAAGGTCCGACACTATCGCACACTTCACCTACCTGCACCCTAACCCTAACTCACTTACACACCCCTAGCCCAAGCTCCGACACTAACGTACACATCACCTACCTGCACCCTAACCCTAACTCACTTACCTGACCACTCCTACCTCCGTCACTGTCGCACACTTACCGGGTCGCGATCGCAGATTACCCTTGTCGGTCTTTCCACTGTCAGCGAATCACCCTGTCGGTATACGTACCTGTCGGTCATCTGGCGTTGGTGATTTCCGCGTCGGGGAATCGGCGTTTCGGTCTTTTGAATGGGACCCACATATATATATATATATATATATATATATATATATATATATATATATATATACATACATATATATACATATATATATATATATATATATATATGTATATATATACATATATATACATATATATATATATAAATATATATATATACATATATATATATATTAGCAAGAAACCAACCAACCAACACAGGAATGTAGCAAACACAAGCCCAAGCCCAAGTAAACGGAGAAACCAGAGTGGATTCCAAAACACTCACAGGACCATGGAGTACAGCTCGCAAACCATAAAATGTTGAGCACAAAATTCAAATTGTAAGTGTGTCGCCAAAAAATGAATACTTCCAATGATAAAAACGAGTTTAATGGTGCACAAACGTTAGCACTTTCACGAAACCAACTGTTCGCTTCTTCAGACGTTACATTTTAAAACTTGCATTCAAACTCAATAAATACCACACATCATTTCCTGTATGTTATGTCACTTCCCCCATAATTAAATTAAAATATATTAAAGATATATACACATTGAAATACATAAAGCTGTGAACAAATATATAAAACAGTAACAAACTATAGGGCATAAAAACAAATGTATATATATAGAATATATCCAGTGATTTGAAGATGTTAAAAACACAAGTCATAGAAGCGCAATCCATAACAATGAAAGCAGGACTATCTTAGAGGTCTTGCTTTCAATACAGGTTGTAGGGAAATGAATTCATTCAATCCTACGCCCCTGTGTGCTCCTAGACGAAATATCCATTTCATCTCAATTTGCTCAGTAGTATTTGTCAAATCCCCGCCCCGCATGTTATGTCTAACCACATGCAATACTTGAAACAAAAACCTATGCTCTGGCCCATGAGTTAACATGTGTTTTGAGATGGCACTGTAAGTCTCACCCCTAGAATAGGCATACAAATGATCGCGTATGCGTTCTTTCAACGATCTATTTGTCTTCCCTACATAAAAACAGAAACAGACCTGACAGCTAGCAACGTAGACAACGTCTCTGGTGTTGCAATCAGATCTGTTTCTGATTTCCCACAATCTCCCATCGTTGGGATTTCTGAAAAATCTGGACTTATCAATGTATATACAGTAGTTGCAAGAACCGCAACTATGGGTGCCTAGATCAGGTGGCATACAATTGAAAGTCCTATCATGGGTCAAAGTAGGAAAGCAAAGAATTTGTTTCAAATTCCTACAATTACTAAAAGCATAACTGGGACAATTGCCAACAATGTTTCTTGTGTGGGGGTCCAAAACCAGGACATCCCAGTTCCTGGAAATGACGCTCTGGATGGCTGCAATATTGTTGCCAAAGGGTATGACTAAGGGTAATTGTCTACCCACAGTACGTGGAGCTGATGGTACTACCCTCCGATCAGAAAAATGTGGCTTACCTCTAGTGTTTCTCAAGCGTGATACCTGTTCACAAATGTTATTCACTTCATCAATCAGGTATCCCCTGTTAACAAAGCTAATTTTCAACTTCTCTAATTCCAAGTGGAAGTCTGAATCACTCGAACATAGCCGAGAGATTCTCAACGCTTGTCCCTTTATGATGTTCCGAAATACAATGGAATCATGCATACTATCATTGGACAAATATGAATTGGTGTAGCATGGTTTCCTATATACCTTGGAATGAAATGTGTCACCCAGCTTGAACACCGTGGTGTCCAGAAAATTAATGGATGAAGGAGAAAACTCCATGGTAAACTTTAAAAAACTGTCGCGACTATTGAGATCTATAAGAAATGAAGTAACTGAGGCACCAGTGCTCAATATTTTATGGTTTGCGAGCTGTACTCCATGGTCCTGTGAGTGTTTTGGAATCCACTCTGGTTTCTCCGTTTACTTGGGCTTGGGCTTGTGTTTGATATATATATATATATATATATATATATATATATATATATATATATATATATATATATATACAGATACATACACATACATGCACATACATACACATATAAATATATATACAGGGTGCACAGCATATCAAACAGCCATTATTCCTCCAGTTGCCACCTTTTGAAATGGCCAGTGTTTGATTCTTTCCTACAAATGAGAATTATTGCATGAAACATATACCGACACACAATGCAAAGGACATGACACCACACACAAGTTTGGATACAATGAAATGTTTGTTTGTGTACTATTTTAGTTGTTTATGCCATTTCTTATAGCAGTGCAACTCTCAAACAAAACATGATACAGTAATCTGCAAAACATAACATGCTTTAATGTCTAGGTTAAAGCCTTCAAGTACTATAACAGTAAAAAAACACACTTGCCTTAAAGATAAGAACCAATCAACACTTAATTGCAGATCTAGTTCAGCAGTCTCCAATTGCACTCTGTACTCAACCCCTAGAGGGAAAAGTTACATAATGCTTAACTTAAAACATCACTATCACACTGACAAAAAGAACTGTGTGTAAGACAGTAAACTCTAGCCCACCACTGTTCCCATGGTGACATGTATGAAAATGTACACCCATAAACCTTATTTTTTCTTACTGCTGATTTCCCTCACATGTTGTAACAGCCTAGGTTAAAAACATTTAATACCCCTCCCCCATAAAATGTATTACAAGGGCATAAAACAGTGCTCTCCATACACTGACTTCCGGACTGTACAAGGTCGCACAGGTTTTGTCCAGCTGTAGTCCTCATATATATGGACCCTACCCCACAATTTGTGTGGGAGTCCACAACATCACTGGAATGATAGCAGGAATGCCAGCACTAAATAATGATAGGCCCTTACCTAACAACCTTTTACTGCATGACATCTGGACAAAGCCTTTTATATAGGTGGAGGACAGAGGCTGAAACACAGGGCCATATTTGAAATATTGCAAATACACTGTGAAAATTGCTGGTGTTACAGGATTATTTGCAAAATACCCTTACCCAGGGATATGAAGTCAGAAACACAAATGGATGTTGCCATGTACTGAGAGCAATCAACTGAGAGAATGCCACTGACATGTCAGAGACAAGACCTATGTGGTGAATAGACAAAACATAAGAGCCAATCCTCTGGCCATCATGTGGATAGACCTAAAGCTGAGAGCTATGCAGACAGATTGTCTTCCATGCAAAATGAGCATGTACACACAAACCCTGTAAAACTAGCAGTATTCAGTGCATATAACAGCAATACTCAAACACTGTCCCTAGGTATAGAACCTTATACAAACATGTAGTTGGCCTGTGTCCACAAGTCCTGTTGTAAGAGGTATTGCTACCTGCTGTCTGTAACACTGCTGCCCACACACAGGAAGGATGTCTTCCATACAGGAAAGGTAAAGGGACAACGCCCACATGATGTAGTCATTTATAGTAGTGGGTTGCTATGACATTGGCTATTGGAAGTGCTACACAGCTGGCTGCATGCAATTACCAAGTGGGGAACACCAGTTTGTGCAGAGGCCATCACCTGATCAGGAGCATCACCTACAAAAAACATGCTGCAACCTATTCAAACCAGCTCGATCCCTGTAGTGGAGAGAGAGAAATTTAAAAAAAAAAACAAAAAAAAAAAACAAAAACAATACTAAAAACAAAAATATTAGAAAAAAACAAGCAAACCAAACAAGGAAGGCATCCAAGTGGCACACAGAAGAGAGCACAATAATAAAACAGGCATGTGAAACATGTCAGCATGTAAATGAATGCAGTACTTGGTCTGTAATAATGGGATGGATGATGTTGAAAGATTTATATGTGCCATGAAGACTTGCTGTAATGATGTCCTGCCGAACAACTACTATGGGCATGGCATCTGGCCTTGTGGGCAGTGGGTCAAACCTGTCAACTTTGCAGATCTGTATGTCAAGATTTAAACCATCATAGTGTTTGTTCTGTTCCTCCAAACGTATATTAGTCTGGCAAATAGCTGAAGGTGGAAGTAATGAAGTCATGATAGACACATGAGTTTCAGATCCCACTACCCTCAGAACAGTTATGGTAATGTGAAATGTATCCTGCACAAACTTCATAGGTTTGTAATAGGCATATCTATGATCTGTCTCTATTTGTCCCCCTAATGTTAGGCTGTGTCCACATGTGATGCTCTGTTTCATAGCAAAGCAGAACTGCGCAGCTGTGGCGGAAGGAGGTTCAGAGTGTGGATCCGATGTCTAAATGCACTATACATATATATATATATATATATATATATATATATATATATATATATATATATATACATGTATGTCTACATAAACACATACACAGACACACACACACACATACACACACGCACACACACATATGTATATATATATATATATATATATATATATATATATATATATATATATATATATATATATATATATATATATATATATATATATATATATATTCCCTACTGTTGAATTACTGTGCTGCATGATATGTTTGAGAAAACATCATACATATCTGCAGTTCAGATGGCTTAGTGGTAAATTGCTGTGGCTATGGTGTGCAGCATCCTGGGTTAGACACTTGCAAGGACTGATAATTTATTTGCTGGTCAGAACAAGGTCTGTTGGATACTGAGTGATCAAGGCACCTGTAAGCAGTTGTAAGTGGGTCAAAAATGGACAGTTATGTATGGTGTGAAATTCTTGATGAGAACAGATTGCCCTTTTTTTGTTGAGGTGAGAGTGGGATGTTGAGGAAGGATTGTAGGTATATTTGGGGAGGTAGGTTGGGTCAGAAGACAGACAAGACAGACAAGACAGCATACATGGGTGGTATATGACACATGTGGTGAGTAAACACCTTGGACAGGGAGGGGTGTTTGGAAATTGGAAGCCTATGAGCCCCCAAATGGAAACAGTGGGACTGAGGTCCCCACCCATGGGCAGTCACCACTGCACCTTCATGGCCCTGAAGGTGGCTGTGCTGGGGGCTGAGCAGGAGGGGCAGGCTGACCCTCTAATTGCACCATGATGACCTCAAGCTGGTGTAGCAGATTCCCCCAATTCTCTGTGGAGCTCCCTATGCATCAGACCCTGGACCTGACTGCAGGTGCCAGGTTCCTGTCTGTGCCCACTCCCAGGGCCGGGATGAGCACCATCCCTTGAGATGGTTCCACCTGAAAGTAGTGCATGACCAATGGATGAAGAGGTCCCGGGTTGGGTCCCATACATGCTGTAGCCTGGTGCCATGGCCAGATGAGGTGGGAGAGGTGGTTCTACTGGGAACAACCTTCCAAAACATGTTATTGTATTGCAGTTTTAGAACATATGTTGGTAGTAATAGTCAACACAATCCATGATTAGTTATAACAGCATGCATATATATTCCCATTAACCCAAAACACCAGATTTAGAACAGTTGCACAGAAAACAGGACACATGCATATCTGGAACCACAGTGGCCATTACAATGGCATGCAGGTTACATTGATAACAACAGGCCACCAAAGAATAGTGTTTCAACATGGAACATGACTAGAAACATATTTTAACTCATTAACCCCGACTAACGTCTTCAAGCGCCTCTGTGGTTACATCCGAGCGCACTATGAGATGTGTGGAATTTTAATATGTTATCCCCGAGTGCCTTGTACAGGCGCAACTTACTTCTGGGTCCAATTTCAGCCCCATGTTGTGAAAACTAAGTTGAAAAAGTAACTGAACTTTGTCAGTCACCTTCTCACCTTAGCTTTCACATTGCAGTAACCATATGTTTATATTTGATATTTTTGAGTAAATCGGCTTTTTTCACACTAAGTCAATTCTGCCTGGATTCCTTGAAGCAAGTGGTGTCAGCCAATCAGGTTAGAGAAATCCACGCAACCACTTGCATAACACCTCCATCCCCCAGACCAGTTGCCATTGTTCTTTTCGAATAAACAGGAGTCCAGCAACTAATATCCCCCTTTTGTTCCGAGCAATTGAAGAATTTACTTGTTTTGCTGCAAGATCCCTCCAGTTCCTATATCGATCTGCTCTTAGAAGAGGTCCGTGAAGTAGTGAACTATTCCAGCCGACCCGCCAGTTTTATCTTCAGGTGAGTTTGCTTTTTTTTTTTTAATCTTTGCAGCAGGCAATGATTTTAAAAGTTAATCTTTGTGTAATATGGAAGGGGTGGTGTGAATTATAACAGAGCTGGATTGCTAGGTTACTACTTTTATTTGTGCGTTCCGATGGTCTGTTACGTGTAATGTATATCTGGCTGACAGCAGCAGTCAGAAATGTGATAGATGTGTTTTAATCGCAGAAAGTTTCTGTGGTTAGAGTTCAACATATGAGACATATTCTTGCATCAAATATGTCTGTAAATATTTCATAAGCCTTTCTGTCAGGACGAAAATGCGATTCTGTTTTATTGAAGTTAAAAGTGTTAATGGTACACGAAGGTTTTGGGTTTTAACTAATAAACTGAGTGGAACTAAAATGGGTATCTTTCTTGGCTCTTGGCATTCGCTTTGGATTTTAACATTTCATAAGCCTTTGTCTAACATAAGCATGGTATGTAAATAACTTTGGATGTCAATGCTCCCTAACACCACTATCCGCTCCCTCACAATGGCGACTAGAAAATCTACCGATTGTGTTAACTTTATAAGGGCAATATAACTGTCTGTGATTTTGTGTCTTTGCTCCTTCAGTTCCTCAGCCTTCAGTTACCTACTACCAATCGTGAAGAGCAATGTCTAGTGGCGTGTATGAGTTTTATGTAATAAGCTGTGGGTGTCAAGGGGAGCAAAGAAGTCTGCATACAGAGACCGGATAGAGGATTCACATACCATTACATCATAGTATATGCACTGTATTGTGTTTTGCTAGTTAACTTTTTATGCTGGCAGTGATTTTCTTGCTGACAGCAGCAGTCAGAAATCTGATGGGAACAAACTGTGCATGCAAAGAAATGCAGAAGCTAATAAGAGTGTCATATCATGCTGCTCAGGAATGGAACAGGTCTAATTAGGCAATAGAAAGCATGTTTTCTTTAATGCTAATTATGAAGGTTATATATCAACATACAGGAAGTTCTGCCAGTTTTTGTAAATGTAAACGTAGCAATTCTAAGTCAAAGTCATTAGCTGATTTGATTTTGTACTCCAAGTCCCAGGAAATTTCTTCCCTTTTTGGGTGGGTGGTAATGTGAACTGAATTTTGCCATTCATCCGTTAATGGGTCTTTGTTGGTATTTTTGTTATTAGTTTGAATTTAGGCAAATCTGTGCTAATTGGATTGCTAATGTTATGAATATTGTTTTTATTGGTACTGACCTATACTGGATATTGTAGGAATATCATTGTTGTATTCATCGTAACAGGGGTGTTGCAGTCCTGAGATTGTCCTCCTTTGAATAAGATTACTAATAACTTTGAACTTGTTTTCAGTTTTCCATCCATTCCGGATTGCAGTATTACCAGCTTACCATCTTACCATTTATTTTATTGTAACATAGGCTATTTATTCTTTAAGGGCAGCAGGCACTGAATTTGTAGATGATGATGTAGATCAATTTGTAGATGTAGTCGTTTGCTAGCAGCAACCTTTTCATTAGTTACAGATCTCTGTGAAATTATTCAGATGCCTTTTCCTTCTGCAGAGAGTGAGCATAGCTGCCTCATACTACTGGATTGCAATGACAGAGGTTTGAGTGTCCTTTTATAGTTGAAATTACCTTATTTGGGCAGTTTTGTCATGATCGGTTCATATGTTTTGTTTCATTGCTTACTGGAAAAATGTTAAAAACTTTAAATTTAAAATAAACTCTAACAAGTGATGCTGTATTATACAAGGGATATAATATAACAACTCAGTCTGCCAATGGCCACATGCATTTTCTTTGAACGTGGGTTTCAATGCCGTTTCAGTAAATGTAAGTTTCAAAAGCAGAGAAGTTGTAATGCCAAGTCTATGTTCATTCTGAGACTGCATTACTTTGTTTAGCAAATGTCTATCAGTGTTTGTGCTACAATATTTGAAATAAAACTTCTAAATTAAATCCAAGTACCCGTAATCATAGTAGAGGTAAAGCAGAAAGTATTCACACTGAGAGTTTTGACCAGTGTATGGCAACTGGGGAGAAATGGAGAACTAGCCAAGTAATCGGACTCTGGAATGGTTGTGTGTGTGTGGGGGGGTACCTAAATTGCACGCATTCTGCTTTCATGTACATGTACAGAATTTTTGACATGAAAAGTTGGCAACCTTCCTGCTGCCACCCCCCCCAAAAAAAAAAGGTGACCACCCCTGGATTATTAAGCCTTACACACCTCACTGGCCTGCTGTCTCCTCATTGTCACCTGTGCAGCCGTTACTCTCTACATATCGACTACCAATAGACAGTTGGCATAGCGGCAGTCCCTCCACCAGCAGAAACGCTTTGCCCAGACCTCTGTCAGACTGAAGTAATAATAATATATCTGAACTGTAGTCCATTTTTCATGTGAAAATAAAGAATGATGCAAAATGATTGCTGTATTCAGCTAGGACTGCCTTCATTCAATGTAGTGCATCTGGGGAACATTGATACTGTGACTAAATGCCAAAGCTTGCAGAGAGATCATATAGCATCCTCACCAAGCTCTACTACATATGGCATTGAACAGTACCCAGAGTCTCCACTGTGCTGCCTCTCAGTTGATTAGATATTTTCCTCCTGTTTTGGCCTGTATGTCCCAAATGGACAAAATCAGCATATAAATGCTTGACCACACTAGCCTGAGACTTGCATCATTTTATTTAACAGGTCACTTGGGAGAATGCTTCATTTTGGTGGTTGCACATACTAGCAAATGTTACTGAAGGGTCATTTAGTGAAAGGTCTCATTTTTGGTGATTGTGCATATACAACATTTTACTGAAGGGGTTTGCTTGGATGAATGTTTCATTCTGGTGTATGTGTATACCCGCACATACTAATCAATATGTTGCTTGGGGATATAATTCATTGGAATATCAGGGAAGTGCTTCTCCATACATGGTCAGACTGCTGAAGTGAGCATTGGGCAAAATAGTTTATTATATCATTTTGGTGCTTGTGCATACACAACAACTGATGGAGTTACTGGGGAAAATAATTCATTATTGTGTCATGGAAAAGCTATTGCAAAATTGGAAATTCCATTTGGGAATTTTATTGTGCTGGCAGCTGCCTGTGTTACAATGATTCACTGGCTTACTGTAATTCATACCATGGTGCCATGACCTGTTCTCTGAGCTGATCTATTTGTTAGAGTATTGTGGTACAAATATGGCATAAAAAGCTCAGGCTTCAGAAATGATTATGATAACGTTTTTTTTTTTGTGTCCAGCTTTCAAGTGTGTACTTGAATTAACTGGGAACAAATGAAAGATTGTGAGGGCATCCCTTGTGCACAGCCCTCTTCAGGTCACCACACAGATTTTCTATTGGTGTTACGTCTGGGCTGTGGCTGGGCCATTCTAAAACTTTCATTTTCTTCTAGTAAAGCCATGATTTTATGATTTGAATGTATGCTTGGGGTCACTATCGTGGTGAAAGGTGAAAGTCCTCTTCATCTTCAGCTTTCTAGCAGATGCCTGAAGGTTTTGGGACAAAAGTGACTGGTATTTGGAACTGTTCATAATTCCCTCCACCTTAACTAAATCTCCATTTCCAGCTGAAGAAAAGCAACCCCCAAAGCATGATACTGCCACCACTTCACCATGGGGATGGTGTTCTTTTGGTGATGCAAAGTGTTATTTTTGTGGCAAACGTTCATTTCGGAATTGTGGCCAAAGAGTTCAACCTTGATATCATCAGATCATAACACATTTTCCCACATTACACTCATTTCGTTTGGGTAAGCGTTTAAGTTTGGTGATTGTGCATTCCTCAACATTCTACTGAAGGGGTTGCTTGGGTGAAGTGTTCATGCTGGTGGTAGTACATACTAGGAAATGTTACTGAAGGCTTGTTCGGTGAAACGTTTTATTTAGATGCATGTATAACTGGACATACTAATGAGGATGTTGCTTGGGGAAATAATTAATTGTGTATCAGGGAAGTGCTTGTGCATACATGGTCTGACTGCTGAAGTGACCGCTGGGCAAAATAGTTTATTGTGCCATTTTGGTGCTTGTGCATACACAATGCAAACAACTGGAGGGGTTACTGGGGAAACATAGAAATTAAGTCTGAAAATTACATATGGTTACATTACTTAGAATACAGCTCAGAAATGTAATTATACTGTAATATGCCAGCATATAAGACATCAGATACACCACTGACTAATTAATAGTGTAATGTAAAATAAGCAGACAAGAAATCACTTCTGCTTGTATTATTCTATTTGTGATTAGTAGTGGCATGAGTGAGATAAAACTTATCACTTGTTGACAACTGCCAGCATGGAGCTACCATATTTTTTGTGCATTTTTCCTGACTTTGTCAGTCATGTGTGGAATTTAGGTGGGAGGAAGGGCTCAGTAATATGTAAGTGTTATACTATTTTACTGAATTACTCAGGTGTTCTCCTTACTGATAATGAGTCTGCGTTACACAACAGCTGCACAAGGTAATATAATGCATGCCTAGTCAACAGGTTATGTGCAGCAATTATCACATTTGTCTAAGCATGCATAACTTTGCAGTACTGAAAGGAAGGCCATTATCACAATAGCAATAAGTGCAGTTACAATACAGCAGTGAGTTATTATCACTTTTCTAGTAAAAGTCTCAGCTGCTGTCACTGTTACTCACATAAGTAGAAGTCGTTATCACTTTGATGAATGCACAAGCCAGATTGTGTTATTTCTCTATTTGTAATCATTGCAAGGCACTCCCTCCATTCTTCATCAACTAGCTAGCCTCCAAAACCTCTGATTTTATTTCCTGTATGTATGTATGTATATATATATATATATATATATATATATATATATATATATATCTGTGCATATGTGTGTGTATATCGATATATATGTATGTACATAATGTACTTGCACATATACACATATACACATGAATATCAGTATGGCAGTGGCCTCTCTTGGGAGATAGGGTGATGCATCTGCATACACTGCCTGTAGTTCAGGAGCATCTGAATGTACCAAGTAATATCTCATTGTGAAGACAGTATTGATAGTTCTAACATGGGAAAAGAATAGTGCCTGTATGTTGTACTCATGTGCAGATATCAAAGTTTGTTTCGGACATGGGCTATGAAAATTATGATTTTTTTCATATTTTGGTAAATAACTTTATAAGGGAGCATCTGAATGTGCCAAGTAATACCTCATTGTGAAGACAGTATTGATAGTTCTAACATGGGAAAAGACTAGTGCCTGTATGTTGTACTCATGTGCAGATATCAAAGTTTGTTTCGGACTTAGGTTATGGAAATTATGAATTTTTTTCATATTTTGGTAGATAACTTTGCAAGGAGCATCTGAATGTGCCAAGTAATACCTCATTTTGAAGACAGTATTGCTGGTTCCAAAATGGTAAAAGAATTGTGCCTGTATGTTGGACACATGTGCAGATATCAAAGTTTGTTTGGAATTAGGTTATGGAAATTATGATTTTTTTTCATATTTTGGTAAATAACTTTGCAAGGGAGCATGTCAGTGTGCCAAGTAATACCTCCTTTTGAAGACGGTATTACTCCTTACAACATGGTAAAAGAACTGTCTGTGCACTCTACACATGTACAGATATCACAGTTTGTTTAGTCTTGTACAATTATGAAAATTATACATTTACAATACTTTTCATTATTATGCCCATATCTTTGCAAGGGAACATGGTGATCACACAAATGATGCATCATTTTGAAGCTGACATTCAGATGTACAACTTCTACACTGATATGTAGGCTCTGTCTGTTACAGGTGATGAGATATTATGCTTTGTTTATTTATCAATTATGAGAAATATTATATTAATCATATTTCTTTGAATATCTCTGTAAAGGAGCATCACACAGTAATGGTTAAGGTATAATTTTAAAGCTGACATTCATACTAACAAATTGCATTCAAATTGTATGGGTCTGCATGGTACATTGACCAAGATATTATGCTTTGTTTTTCCAAAAAGGTAAAAAATATGCACAATATCAACATTCCTTGCCAAATATTTAATAATGACTTTGATATACACTATCAACATTTACACTGTTGGTAAGGTCAGTGTCTGCTGAACAACGTTCGCGTTTACATTTTTAGTCTAGCTCTTATAGTTAAAGAATTATGAACATTTGTTTTTTGTATGGTTTTAGAAATGGATTTTCTGAAAATGAGCTCAGGCTGCACTGATGTTCCTATGGTGGAATTAAGCAGGCAGCTTTTCCTGTGCTGCTCCGGAGTGAATGAGTTAATATTTGTTGCACAATAGGATATATGTCCCAACAATAGGTTTGGTGTAAACATAGCCATTGATTTGCATGTTCAGATTATTGTTGCAGATATGGTGGGGGGGGGATTTCAATTAACAACTATTATATCCTTGCTGTATGAGGTCCACAGACCTTTTTTTCCTGTTTATGTCTTCCAGGTACCATGTCCCAGGAGCATCTCCCTGTTTATACTCCACAGGGGAATGATATAATAATAAACTTCCTTGTGTATCATCACAGAACCCTCTTTAGTCATACAGCCCATGATCTGCAGGACTGGACTGCCCTGTGGAACGAGTTCATCCACAGGGTAAATTATGTCGGCCTTCATAACCGCAGTTATGAGCAGGTGCGACATTGTTGCACTGATCTCATCCACCTCACCTTTTAGCATGCTGCTGCAGTTAGGAGGGACCAGCTAGCCACATGTGAGGGGTCATGCCATCCAGCCCCCCACTGACACATGCTGAGGAGCTCCTTTCTTGGGGCACCCGCACCCTAGCCAATCCAGGAACCTGATGATAGCATTGTGGAGGTGGGTGCTACCCACACAATGGATGAAGAACATGCAGGTAAGGCTCCAAGGCACAATTGTTGACCACTATTGCTTATCCATCTTCATCTGTAAAGTTTCTTCATGCGTATGTCAGATAACATGGTCTGTTGCTGCAGTGTAGTAATGAACATATGCGCATGATCTCTAGTATTGAGGATTTATACATTTGATGCAGTGAAATGCTGCTCCCACCCTGTACCAATGCCACAGCTTTGACTACTGACATTACATCTCTCACACAACTGTGTAGGTCCCTCTGGTATACCTCTGGGGCAGCAGCCTGTAGCTGGTAAGTATGGAGTTGTTTTGTTCAGGTTTGCAAATACACCGACCGTGTTATGGCCATGATATTTGCCATGCACACATTTAATACACCTACCCATAATCCATGCTGTACATGTTCACTTATTGTTACTGTTAACTGCACTGCAAAACAGTGGTCACCATGGTGGCATATCTGAAGGGCATGTAAGAGTCCTACAATATGCCTAACATCCTGTCAGTGCAAGATGTGTGGACAGAGATGAACATAATGGTGGGACAAATTGCCTAAGTAGGGACATGTCTGAAACATTGCCCTTATACAGTGGCTACAGCAGTGTATACCCAACTATTACAATGGCAACTCTTACAGATCTACACAACAGCATATCACAATACCACATTCCACACCTTTTACAACCAGTAATGTGATCCTAACATGAGCAATGGATGTGTAATACGGAATTCTATGTTAGGACAACAAATATGGGGAATACATACCTTAACAACACTGGAAGCATATATGTGCACACACTCCAAATAACATATTGTGGAAGCAGCTTTTGTGGTACTGACAGCATTCATTCTTCTTCAGTACGCACCTTCCATCAAGTACACGGCCTCAATGTCACACCAAGTAATGGTCTGCTGTCCAAGAAGTATGTCCATGACATTTGCCCACTCACCTATAACAAAACCATCCATGTCTTGCATACATCTTACAAACCATGGAATGAATCCCATATCCAAAAGGTAGCACTCAGGAGTGTGAGACATAACCTTACCTCACCATTGCATATACCATGGCAAACAGTGCAGACAGTAATGTATGTAACTATAAAGTATGGGACAACATTAATGTAAAAAATAAACAGATGCCCATCCAAGACAGATGACAACACATGTTGCAAACTGCTCATGGAGGCTGCTCAGAAACATGTAGCAACACTGAGGGACTTGCAGGAATGTTTAGCAAGTACTGCCTGTGCCGTACCTGTGTCGGCAATCGCCTGAACTCTGCATAAGTGTGGCGTATGGGTTAGGGTAATCAGATGGAAGAGTTGTTCCACAGGAAACTCCAACCAGGGCTCTCTACAGGTAGCATATGCATAACATCAAGTTTACCAAAGGCATGTGTTGCAATGTGTAATGGTGAACTGAGACCAAGGCTGAAACCTACAGACAGTATTAATAAAGATACATGTGGTGCACAAGCAACAGCTCATTGCACCTCAGGCCTACCATCCCCATCTGTACCTTGCTGGTGCCAGTGTACACCTTTAGGTTTGCTGTTCATTAGCAGGAACTAGGCTAGTAGACATGGTGTTTTGAATTTAGAACACTGTAAAATGACACTCATGTGTGGCCCATAGTTGTCAGGCATCTGCAATAAGGCTGAGGATGGGGAGGGATGTCACCCTGAAACACAACAGTGAAATGAAGGAAACATCCAAAAGTTGCTAAGAATGGCTGTATCTGAACACAGTAAATGTCATGAATTGTGCCAAACATAACCCTGACTCCACAGCAATAGTGAAGGTACTGTGTGACCTCCAAGGGCTGTGCACATGAGCTGACCTTGCAACCGGCAAAGTTGGTGGACATTTGTAGGGTGGAGTTACCAAATAATGGCAAGTGAAGATGGGCCATGATAGTATACCCCTTCCAGGAACAGTGACTGCTGTAGTTCACTTAACAGGTGCTGCAACAAACCATCGTGTTAAGGGAGTGCACACTTATGCAACCCACATATTGCATGCATCTCAATCAGCATCTGCACAACTAACACATTTGTTTGATACTGCATTTGATTGCACAGGTCATATGTCACATGTCAGGTGTGTGTAATATTAACATATGCAGTATTGTGGCCCCATTGCAGATCAAGGAAGAGGCTGACATGTCAATAAGGGTGTGTGCACTTCTTATAGCCAGAGTAAACTTTAAAGGTTGTCAGTGTAATTGGATTTTATTGCTCATACATGCACTGATGATGATGAGATCTGCTAATCAGAGGTCAGGCATTTGTTATTGCCATCTGTCCTCATATCATCCCAGGTATGTGTCAGACAAACACATAGGGGCTGTGAGCAACAGAGCAAACATAACTGCCACACATATACACATTCAGCAATGGTGTGTACACTCGTGAGGTATGGTACACAGTACATGCTAGGGTGCTAAACAGGTGCACGGCAATACTGTGTACATGGGGGCAGTGTGTTCCAGGGGAAGGTGCATCACCTACTAACACAACTCATGCATCACAGAGATGTATAATGTTGGTAACAATGATTGAGTATAGCTGCAGTGCATGCTGTTGAGTGCCATATGTCATGCATGTTGACTGTTGGGTAATGAGAGATCTGTGTAACATCTTTGTGCCACCTCACTTGTGTGTGTGTGTGTGTGTGTGTGTGTGTGTGTGTGTGTGTGTGTGTGTGTGTGTGTGTGTGTGTGTGTGTGTGTGTGTGTGTGTGTGTGTGTGTGTGTGTGTGCTTGTGTGTGAGTGTGTGTAGAGGTAAGCAATAATGTACAGGTCTTAAATTACATTTTTTGTTTTTCCCTCACAGGTGCGAGGTGGGTCAGGGTCCCTCCTGCAGGCAAACTGATGTTAGTGTACATACAAACTTTAACAATGACACTAGGTGTGGTGAGGCACAGGCAGGGTTGTCAGAAGCTGAAGTTGTGCCATCAGTTGACATCCCATTTTTATCCACTCCATCCCCACACACAGTCACAATGCCTATACATATCCCATCACCAGTGGCCATAGATGAGGGACACTTGGTGGGTGGTGGCATGGGACAGGACAGTGTGGTGACTATGGCAAGTGTATCTGTACACAGCATAGTCCCTGGAGGTGGTCCCCACAGGTGGGTATTGTACTCACCATCCACTCATCTGGTTACTATTGTGGGTGGCCAGTGATGTGCACTGCTTCTAATGTATGTGATCTATATTCCATAACATGGACAGTGTCTGGGTTGTGCACATGTCACACATGCATGTTCTTTGATGTGTGGAGGTGTACTTGAGGTCTCTGGGGAATGTTGTGTTGACAGATTGTTATCTTCTGATGTAGCATTCCTGACCTCATTTGATGAGACCTTGCTATAGAACTGAGGTTGTGCTTGCACCTACAATGTCATCATGAAACAGGTATTCAGTAGAGTTAGAGGCGTCTGTCCATACAAGACATGTGTATATGGCATGGTATTCCCTTTGTAGGTTACATTTGAAGACTCTACAGTTGTTGCAGGCGTCCAGTGGGGAACATAGCAAAAAGGCCACTGTAAGCATTTATTTGCCTACTGCAGTGATGGAACAGGATCCCATGTCCTTTTACTTGCTGGATAACACATACTCAGTCAGGAGCTGTAACAATTCACAGTACTTTCTGATTCCAGTGGCACTGTTGTGATGAACAGGCATGTAGTCCACTGGAATCACACTGTGGTTACTATCTGTGAGGCAATATGCAGGGAACTACCAATATAGTGGCTGTTGCCTACCAAGTGTGTTTGTGTATGAGACATGGGTGGAGAGTGTTCTCTGAGGAATAGAAGGGTTGCCTATATTGTTCACCATTCCATAATGTCACATGTAGGGCTATGGATTGTATACACCAGCCTCTCTGGTGTTTGACATCTGTTGCCCTTGTAAGGTGGACATTGTGACATATACTATGTCCTCAACATAATAATTTATCAAAACCCTCCCCACAATACATCCTGTTATTACAAAATCACAGCAACTTCCCCACAAAATACTGATGACCGACACACACACACTTGCCAGTACTGAAGTTCAAACACCTACATAGATATGTATAGCTACTATAGTGTACTGCATTTATCGCATGTGCCATGGAGCTTATAGGATGGATGTTGTCCCAAGGTATTTTTAAGGTGAGGAACATCACCAGCCCTTGTAAATACTGGCATTGGGTAACGTAGTGGGTGAGAGATCCCAAAATAATTTTACCCTAAACACACATCTATATTTGCCAGCAGTGAGGTTCAAACCTTTATCAAACAATCTTTATGGACCATTATGTTACACATTTACCACATGCCCCACTTACTTGACATGGTTTAGGGATGGCAACAAGTACTTGTAAGGTGGATGATATCTGCAAGACTGCTAAAGTCAGGCTCTGCGATGTGTACTGGGTGTAAATGGGGCCAAAATCTTTGGAGTACACACATAAATATGTACACACACAAACACTTATCACAGATGAGATTCAAACCCATAACTGTGTAGTTCCTGCTACTACATTGTTCCCCATTCATGGCACATGTCAAGGAGATTACATCTTGAAGAGCTATCCACAGGTATCTTTGAAGGTGACTAACATCAGCAGCAATGCTAAAGGATGGGTAAGGGGAGAGTAGTAAGTGTGAATGCCCATAATATCAGGTATTATCAAGGACACACACACTCTCTCTCACACAAAGTTTCACATTTGCTATGTCTGGGATTAGCACTCCTACCTAACTAGTATGCTACATTAAAGCATTATGTAGTTATTGCACATGCTACAGAGCTTATAGGGCTGGCCCTTCTCCAAAAGGGTATTTCAAGATGACTAGCATCAGCAGGCTTGCTAAAGTAGGGCAATGGGAGGTGTAGTGACTGTGAATGTTTTCAAAATCATTAATCTCTACACATGCACATGCACAAACAGAGTTTCACTGTTGCCATGTCTGGGATTAGAACTCCTATCCAACTTGTATGTTATACTATAGCATTATGCAGCTTTTGCACACACCACAGAGCTGTCAGAACTGTCCCTTGTCCAAAGGGGTATTTCAAGGTGACTGACATCAGCAGGCTTGCTAAAGTATGGCAATGGGAGGTGTAGTGACTGTGAATGGCTTCAAAAGTATTAATCTTTACACACACAGAGTTTTATATTTGCCCTGTCTGGGATTAAAACTCCTACCTAACACGTATGTGACACTACAGCATTACACAGTTATCACATGCACCACAGAGCTTAATGGGCTGGCCCTTGTCAAAAGGGATATTGCAAGGTGACTGGTATCAGCTGGCTTGGTAAAGTAGGGCAATGGGAGGTGTAGTGACTGTGAATGGCCTCAAAATCCCCATTCTCTACACACATACAGTTGCCATATCTGGGATTAGAACTCCTACCTAACTAATATGTTACACTATAGCATTACACAGTTATCACAAGTGCCACAGAGCTTATGGGGATACAAATTGGCCATTGGGTTATTTCAAGGTGACTCACATCGGCATGAGTACTAACATGGGCAATGGGAAGTGCAGTTTGTGAGAATGGGCCATAAACCATTCCTCTGGAAACACACACACAGCACTCAGTCACACACAACTTTACATTTTACAGGACTGGGTGTACAAATGCTAGATGAATACTGATTTGTACTATCATGGTACACACTTATCACAAGCACCACAGACACTATAGGGCTGAGGGATAACAAAAGCAAATGTCTACAGTGATTGGCATTGGCACATCATGTAATATTGGCCAATTAGTTGTGTGGTGGGTGAGACAGGCCTCATGATTAAAATCTCTTTGTCACTGTCTGTCTCTTCCATCCCCATATCTCTGTGTGTGCATTTTTGACCTATTATAAGTGGGTTAGCCTTGGATATGTGTGAGTATTCCTATCCAATGTGTGCGCAAAGCATGAATGATGTGCAATGTGGTGTGTGTGCACAGAAATCTGTGACTGACAGATATGTATAATCCACTGTTGTTGTCAGACATGGGCTTCATTTATCTAAGTGTAGGAGCATGCACAGTATGACCTTCTGTATTGATTGTGTGAATCCATTCTAGGTAGGTTGTACTCCAGTGCAAGATTTTGTGTTCTACACCTACAGCTAGCAACCTGTTTCTGCAGGATATCTGTAGATATGTTGAGAATATGGTGTTACAATGGGCAAAAGATAGTGGGATACTGTAACTATTGTGTCTGTGCTGCGTGGGTTACATGGTTGGTGTTAGCAGAGATATTCAGACATATGTACTGTTTTACACTGTGATGTATTATATCAGCAACTACTAACAGATATACTTATTTGCTCACAGTTATTTCCTGGGAAATACAAGATGAATTAAGCTGTGCCCAGTATTGTAGTCTGCAGCCTACATATTCTTGCACACTCATGCCATTCTGGAAGGGAAGCTGCAGGCACTTGCTGATGGGTCTGTGTAAATGGTCCAGCACCTTGGTACTGTTGTGGCTGAGGATGCCCTGCTTGTACATTTATCGACAAAACAGAATTGCCATATCCTGCTGTGGCCATACCTCTCAGCTGTTCAGATTCACCCAGGTTACCCAGAGGCAGGGCTCATATACCTGGTCAGTTCCCCTTCACATTGTGGTTTACAAGCAGGTTTGTAGCCTCCCATTACTGGGTTTGCAGGCAGGGGTAGTATGGGCACACATCAGAGTTTCAGACTTCACACACTCCATGGCATCCATGCTTCTACACCTCCCCACTCTGTTATTCCATCCTCTTCCTAACATTATGAGAGTGATATCTGAGAAGTATCCCTATAGTTGTCCCTTCATCCCAGCAGTATTTAGAGGTTGGTCCACAATTCATGCAGTAGGACATGGTGAGCATGGCACTGGGATTGGTTAACATGGCCTTGCATTTGTGTTCTGCGGACTGTGTTATGTTGTTAGTTGGGACCCCATGAGATATACATTGGCAGTACGGGTGAGGGACAGGCTTTGACAGAGGACTGTAGGGCATTTGGTAGTGATGCAGGCCATCTGTAGCAGGCCAGTGCATTATGTTACTTCTACAGTCCCAGGCTGCGAGCCACTGGATTCCCCTGGGGTGACAGGGTAAGTGTGCGAGGTGTTAATGGCAATAGTTCCTGTCCATATTAATTCATTGTTCTGGATTCTGGCAAGGTACTGCTTACAGCTAAGGACACACCTGCATGGGACACCACTTCAGCATGCTACATTCTGTGGGTATTCTCATACAGAAGAGGGGGTCATACTGTACTCATTCCCAACAGCAGGGATATGACCTGTGATAAACTTGTGGCTGATGGTGGGGTGAGCTGAGTGCATGTGTGATATGGAAGCTTCTTTCAGCTGACTCACAGATATACCTGGAACATTCCCCTTATGCTGCCTTGTGAGGGCACATAGGCAGTCTCTCATTACTTCATAACTGTGCCTTTTGTGGTCTGACAGTGTTTGGCCAGACTACATGAGTATTCCATACTACACAGACAACTAATGCGCTGCCAATCTGTATGTACAATTCCAAAGGTGTGTGCAGTTGACAGTTACATTTTATATACTCTGTCTAGGGTACGTCCACCTGTGTACTGTGTGTATGTCTGGGCCCACATTCATAGCATGTCCAACTTTCAGATGGTGACAGACATTGTCATCTGAACAATGAGTATGGATGACTGCTGAATTGGGTCTTGCTGGGATGCATTGTGGTTAGCACTGCAGTTGTCAGAACATGGGCCTGTCATCAACAGTACTAGCCATAGGCCACTGAGACACAACCCTCCATGCCTACATGCTGACCACTTCTACACAATATACGACACACAACAACTTAACACACAGACCCCTGCATATTGTACACATGCAACAATCTATCCTGTAAATTGGGCCAGCTACAGTAATCTGTGCTCCATTGTTATTAAACCTACACGTACATGTTAATTTATTTCTACATAGGATTGTGGGGCACACCTGACAACTGTAAACATTTGCTATGGCTGTACTGGTAATAAAAATCAGTAACACACACAGGTACCGGAGTAAAGCACAGCTACTATATTCCAAAAGCATCCAAGAACGATAACACAATCAGGACCAACTATTTTATTACACCAACAGGACATGTTCAGTAAGCACTTTCACCCAGTAGAGTATCAGACCATGAATCATTCCATACTACTGCTTATTATATACAGAAAAAAGGTGCCAAAACTGCAATCAGGACCATTTTTAAAGTGACAGCCTCCCATTCATATACAAATACATCATTATAAATTCATACAGTCTAATCACTTACTACATATAACAGAAAACATGTATATAAAATTCATAAAATGTGTAAATTTATATATTTCTTCTATATAAAACACATGAAACATGTATTAAAAATATATACATACACATATATATGTCTATTTAAAACATATGCATCTCATCACCATAAGTGTTGAAGGCATTATTAAAATACACTGTATACATAGTTAATACTACCTCAGATCTCTAGGTTTCAAGAAAGTTCCCAGGGAAAACATAATTAAAACTACCTTAAACCTCTGGATTTCAAAAAAGATTTCAGAGGTACTTTATCGTTAAGACCTGGATAGGAGTCTGCCCTAAACCTAATACACCATCTAGCCTCCTGTGTCTCTGTCTGATTCATAATGTCACCACCTCTAGAGCTGGACTATCGGCCAAAAAAAATAAAATTTATTTTTTATAATTTTGCAACTATTTCTCATGCCAATGGCCATATATTTGGCATTGGCATGCCTACTACATTGAAGAGCTGCTTTCTTTGGACCTGTTATGCCTCCATTTTGTAATTTGCATAAATGTATTCGGTTACTAGCCGAATATATTTCTGCAGGTTACACTGTTCCTGCACAGATGCCTGCCTGCTTCCTGTATCACTAATTCACCTCATTTGCATGGCTTTCACCAGCAAATGGGGTAATTAGCATACAGGAGCTGTGTCTATGCAGGAATAGAGTAGGAGCGCTTGTGCACGTCCCAGAAGCTCGTTCCTGGATCGCTCATCTGCCATATTGCATGCAGCAGCTCTTGCATTATTCCTAAACTGTGTGCAGAGCTTGCTGAATCCTGGGGATTATTTTAGCTACTTTGCAGGTACCCTAATGTTTAAGGATATCAGGACTGATTTTAAGATCCGTGTGTCAATACTGTAGTCAAATAATCCACCTTTCTTATATCAATAAGGTCGGAAAAAAGAAAACTGAAGCATGGTATGTCCATGGGTAGTGCTTTATTAACCTTAATGTACCTATAAAGACTTAAAAAGTAAAAAAGTCATGGGCATTCAGAAGCCATTTAGTTGAAAAGCTTAAAGAGTCAGTTGCATATATCCCAAGGGTCTCCACTACAGGAAATTTAAGGTATTATACACTGAAGCCTGTAGCTTGGCTATGTCCTTTTTGCAGTTTATATATACATGTAGAGTGTGTGTGTGTGTGTGTGTGTGTGTGTGTGTGTGTGTGTGTGTGTGTGTGTGTGTGTGTGTGTGTGTGTGTGTGTGTGTGTGTAGACTTGTATGCATGTATAAATATACATGCATGCATACATATGTATGTCATACACACACACATCTGAACAGCCAATTACAAATACACTTAAATAAGTATATCAACATCACAATGTAATACCATGAAACAATTGCCACACTCAGCTTGCGGTACGGAAAAGAGAACTACACATTTACTTCATTAAACTGTACTTCTCCTGTAGCTCCAGCAAAATAAAAATTTTCTTGAAGCATCGGATTATAAAAGAGTTCCTTAAGTCCAATAAAAGCCTCCCAAACAGTGGTCACTAGCCACCTTTGCAACTCTACAACACTGCTCATTTAGCATTCATCTGTTGTCTAACATATTCTCCCTTACAAACTCACAGTCACAAATCTCATACAAAAACACATTAACATCCAGAATGGGAATGGCCCTCCCTCAGACACACTCTACAAACACATGAACACACACACACATACACACACACACACACACACACACACACACACACACACACACACACACACACACACACACATACACACACACACACACACACACTAACCAGCCCTCCTGGAACAAGTATATTGCTCCTAATCAATCCTCTCTCCAAAACATTCAGTCTGTGATGACCAACTATCTCCTCTTTTATTCACATTCCCTTGAAGTGAAAGCTTTGCTTCTCATTCTGTCTGCTGTCTCTCAGTTTTTGATCTTCTCCCCTCCCTTTAAATAATATATCTACATTTGGTTTTTCTCATATCTTTTACAATCTTGGCTCATTATCTGCTTTTTGACTCATCATGCCAAATGTTACATCCCAGTGCACTTATTCCAAATGCATTCCCATATTTGGTTTCATACCATACCCCAAGTATGCATAATTCTCAAGACAACTTGCCATCCCACCCATACACATCTAACAAAATGTCATGCACTCTCTGAACAAAGCTTTAACCTTTGCGTACTTCTATAACATATACAGCTAATCATATCATAGCTGCAGCTGCACTAACATCCACAATCCCCTTTCATTCCTCCACAAGCCCTTTAACATAATAAAACATCTATGGAGAATCTTTATATGCATGTCTAACATAGGGACAGCCTTATTCAGCCTATAGCTACTTGAACCATTTTGTTCTAGCCATTATAGAGTTCAGCCCTTCCATACCTTGGATTTTCTTCATCGAGCTCTGCAGTTGTCAGTCTGGACTAAAAATTAAAAAAACTTTTGAAATCTGCATTCTATTTCAAAGTATTATTGGGGGTGGCATGTAGGGATCTTAACTGTAAATTTCTTACTATATCCTTTTAATTTCTCATAAAGTTATAGATTTATTTTTCTGACTTGGGAGTGTTTACTGATGTATTCCATAAAGCAAATAAAAATAAACAGTCCTGACTAACCCAGGTGAAACACAAGTTGCGTTTCCTATCTATCTATATATGAGGTGATTAGAAGAGTTGGACCCTTTGCTGTTTGTATGTAATATTATAGCTATACGTCTGAATTATTTTCCATTCTTCCTAGATTTCATATTTTTGTTTTTCTCAATGTGAATTTCATTGAGCAGTTCAGTTGAATAACCCATATTCATATAATACCCAGACAGGGCTAGGATTCCCTCTAGCTCTTCAATACCACCATACTGCTAAGGCTATTCCTTATCAGAATATATTTGTTAGGCCCACCCTCCCCCTCCCTTTCCTATGTTATCATAAGTGTTTTGTCCCTATTCATGAGCATTTAGATTTACACAGGAAGTCTGAGATAAGTGATTGATGGATGGCTGGATATATGGTGAACATTACCAAAAGGAAATATGTAGTAGTGAATAAAATCTTAAAGTGAATTAATATATTAATGACTTGTATTCTACTGAGGAAATGTACTTTTCACTGTTTCCAAAGCATAGTTTTTGAATTAGTGTAGCATAATCACAGTATCACATTCATTTAAAGTATCTTATTTAGTTTATGTTAATTTAATATCCAGATATGTATACTATTGTACTATTTTCAACAGAGATACTGAATTTCTGGTTAGTGTAGGTAAAACACACAGGTAAGAAGGAATATTTAAGTCTTATTTTGCTTAAATTTGTACCCAGATAGTATGGAAAACCATTGGAATGGTTGTAATACAAATGCAAATTTTCTCTTGGAATGCTTTATCCATTCTGTGCAGTCATCTGTAAATCACACTGACATTAACACTTTTTTTTTAATTAACAACGATTTTATTTTAAACTGCCAATATTCTTTCAGCATAAAGAATTACAGTGCAGGCAATTAAAAGGCATATGACTAAAAACATAGTCATCATTCATATGTCTGTAAAACCATCAACAGTAATGACAATAACCATTTAACTACAAATAAGCAAAACACAACCTTGAACTAATCAGCAAAGTAATGATACATGCAGAGAAAGAGAGACAACCATTATCAGTCCTTAATCAGGAATAAGAACAATAACCAAGCTGCTCTGGTGGCATTGAGGGTTAAAGCCCTGATTACAGTCCAGATGACCTGGGTTCATTTTGAGCCTCAAGTGACTAATGGAGTGATAGAAAAGGTGCGGGAATGTCCATCCAATGTGAGAGGGTGTTTGTTGATGCACTCCCTAAGGAGAGGCATGGCCCAAAGAGAGGAGTTGCCCTCAAATGCAATCAATGAGTGTGGGGAGCAGAGAAAGGGGGTGGGTAGGTCATAAAAAACTCTCCCCATGGATGAAAACACAGATGAGCTGAACCCCCAAAGCACCCTCAGGATCCACAACTGGCCCCTGGGATAACAGAGTAAGTGCAGGGGGGTTTGAAGAGCAGCTGGTAGACCCATCATGAACACTGAGTACTGAGGATAGGGCCAGTAAACATGAGGTCTGAGGGGACCAAAAAAAAAAGTACAATGACCATGAGTTGTTATACCACTTCATGTCCAGATGTACGTTAAGACCAGAATTTCAGATTATAGGTGTATTTGTGCATATTTACAACCCAGTCTTCAGGTACTTTTTTTTCCAGTAACCAAAAATGGCTGCCATCAATGTGAGCACATTGTTTCATATTCAGTAATATTCCAATAATGGAGCTAGAAAATGGGGATCTTTGATACCCAATAACCAGAAGGCCATATTATGCAACCCAGCTGGTTCTAATAACTTGAGAGTGTTATGATCCATAAGAGACAGATCTTTTCGCATCCCCATACCAGATGCAAATAGTCTGCTTTCTGGAAAGTACATCCCCAACATTGTGCTGGCATTGTGGGTCTACTTCTGGCTAAGTACAGTGGTGTGAGGTGCCAACTGTGCAATAATTTAAGTCAAGTGAAATTTAACAGAATAATGAGTTGGTTTCTACTAGATGACTAATCCATGTCTCCCATGTTGTATTTTGGATGTCCTGTTTGATTGCTGAAGCCCATTTAGTTTTCAAATTCCATAAAATTAATTTGGAGGTTTCCATTATAACCTGTTACTAAATTGCTAGGTTGCGCAGTAGTTGCCTGCTAATGGGGAATGTGTCCCATTTTATACACCATTTAGATAACCAGATGATACCACAAGTAAACAAATGATGATAGGATTTAATAACTGCCTTAAGCTGAAGAAATTGATACCAATATATGTTGAGGCAGGAAAACTGTTCCTTTATTGTTGTAATGGAAATAAATGATTTGCAGTTTGAGGTACATCTCTTACAAACAAGATCCCACTATTAATCCAATCAGGCCACCACAACATCTAATGGCCAACTGTAATAGGATCATTGTGCCACAATGGGGAGATCATTGTGAGACAGAAAAGGTGAAGTTTTGTCCAAGCATGGGTGAAGAACCAATTTTCCTGGCCTCTGTTTTACCAGACTCTGTATGAAGGATAACATAAGGTTGCTAGGGTGTGTACCTGTTGTAATAGCAACTATGACAAACCCATAATTTGTGAGAATTAGATTACCCTTCCTACACTAATCAACAGTATGATCCATCTGCCTGTTATGTCCATCATGTCTTTCAAAATCCTCTATCTCATGTACTTTTGCAACAGAATAACAATACCCCTCTTGGCAGATGCTGTGCAGGACGTGTACCAAGTTCATTCCTATTTAGTAAACACTTAATTTTAATTTCTTGCATGCATTCAATTTAATGAGGTGAGCTAAAATTGCTTTTTTCCTCCAAAGTGTGGGCATCACTTTCACATTTCAGCTTAGACCCTTGATATCTGACGTGGTGGATGTAAGTGTATGCAGTGTGGTGGAATGATTCCATGCTATGCTTGTATTCAGTTTAGATACATTTACTGTTGACAGAAAGCTAGAACTCAATGTGAATGCAACAGTAAACAAACAAGTAGGACTTTAGAAACAAAGAAAAAACACAGTTAATAAACACTGAAAAGATCTAGCATAAACTATTACTGCAACAATTACTTATGAGTATAGAGTCTAATTACATAGTAAAATCCTGGCCTGGTACTGATGGAGAACACCAGTTAGGAATTAAGCAACCCACTGCAAGTGTTCCCTTAATACTTAGCCCTGTTCTGTCCCTCAGGATGCATTATATTACATGTGTGGTTCATATGAATGTAAATATTTCCCTAAATTTATTTCCTTTATTCCTTTTTGCAGCACCCCTAAGACAACACTGATTTAGCAAAGTGTGACTGGAACTTTATTCACAGGTATGCACAGCAATCGTTGATGGCTTAGTCAATTGTAAAAATATCTGCTCAAGATCTTTGAGTAGGGTGATTTTTTTCAATTAGAATCTTTGGAGAGGAGAAATGTGTAATCTGGCTTGGCCAGTGCACATCTCATGATGCAAACAGTCAAAAGATTGAATTTGCTGGAAAAAAGTACAAGGAAGGTGAAAAAAGCATTCTTGGGCTCTACCATCTTGATTATTGTACTTAAAAGCCCCTCTTTGCCTTTTTTATTTAACGGTGATTTGTTCAGTGAGTTGTTAGCAGAGCAATCTCACTTCTTCATAGATGTAGTGGGAGGAGGAGGTTTGATTGCCATTTATGCATATGACCTTTTGGGCAACATATTGAGAAATGTTCCTACTCTCTGTGAGTTGTGAAATGTAGGTTGTGTGCTACCGTTTATCAAAAATAGCAGAGAAAGATGAGCCTTTAAGGTTCTATGATCCTTGGTGGTTCCAGTTGTGGTATATGACTGTAATCCAACTGACCTGTAAGCTGTACTTCCAGCTTCATTTTAAATTCTAAGATATTCTTGACCACTATTAGTATAGTAAAAAAGTAACAAAAATAATAAACATTCATGGGCACCTTCTGAGTTCAAATGATCCAGTTTATTTCTTTATGAGCACTTTCATCATAAATAGACCATCAGATAATGATCATCCTCTTATTTCATGTTCCATTGTCTGCTAAATATCACATCAGAATGTACGTTATCCCTCAGGTTATATCACTTAAGTCTACTTTTACTCCTTGCCACTCTAACTCATCCACCTAAATTATTGTCTCCATTTCACATCTCTAATTTATTTTACTCTAATTTCTCAAATGTTTAGAAACTTTTGTACATAATGCAAGGGAGTACATCAGATTTATTATATATCCAAAGCTTTACTCTACCATTGTAGTGTTGCATTGTCATTTATGTGTTGTTGTACTCTTATCAATTTTGACAAGCCAATTAGGAGGCATAGTGACAATAAAAGGAACTATTGAGGTCAGTTTTTGACTCTAAGCTGACATCAAAATTGGTCAGATTTGATCAGTGCTCTACCACAGTAAACAAATTCAAACCAATGAATAAATAATAGTATAAATAAAAGGCACCATTCAAGAGGGTATGTGAAATCTAACCTATGTAAGGAAGTAACTACTGAGTTTGTTGCAAAGATCTTAGGTTTTCTTTTGTTTAGGTGTAGCCCTGGCTATATCTGCCAGGGGGTCCTGAGTATGAATTTTACAATAATCTGCAAATGAGAAGAGTACCCTGGTCACAACCTCATATAGTGACCATCTAGCCATGCAGGTTTCTAACTTAGGTGTCCTGCTTAATGGCACAGTAGCCAGAAGGAATAACGTGGGTCAATAGTGAGCACCACTGTCATGTGTCTCTTTGCAATCCTAATGAGTGAAGTAAAACACAATTTGTCAAAACCATAGCAAATTGGGAAAAACGCAAAGGCTGCCCTGCCCTTGCAAACACCAGTGGGAACCCAATGAATCTTAGGACCATCCACAAAAAATGTTGGGATATGGTTTGAAAGACCTTATCAAAATCTATAAATGTAGCTGCCATCTGTTCTGTTACATTGTGAAGGCCTTAAATGCATGAGCCCAGAGGTCATAGACTGTCAGCACTTGAGTATATATATATATATATATATATATATATATATATACATATGTACTTGATCTACCCTTGATAAAACCACCATGGGTCAGCAAGATAATATCTATTAGAATATACTTTAATATATCAGCAAAGATGCATACATGCATTTTCACATCAACAGTAAGCAGAGAGATAGGGCAGTAGTTCTGGACTCTACTAGTATATTTGCCTGGTTTGGGTAATCCTTGGAAGATAGGTTAAAAACTCTCTCTCTCTCTCTTCTGAGTAAAGGTCTAAAACACATGCTGATGGGGATACTTCAGATGGTCATTACAGACTTTACACAGCTCTACATTCAGTCCATCCAAAACTGACAACCTTACCTAAAGATGAGCGTTTCACTGACCTAAAGACTTCCTCTCTCTATATATAGTATATATTTATAATGTGTGTGTGTGTGTGTGTGTACACATATATATATATATATATATATATATATATATATATATATATATATACATATACATATTTTATACATATATATATATATATATATATATATATATATATATATATATTGGTTTACTATTAATATTTTGAGTTGAGATGTACCCATATGAAAACTTCGAAGTACACGTTCGACTTCATATGGGTGAATATCTCAATGTTTGAAAGTTTCTATTAGTGAATGCAGTGTGCATTCACTAATATAAATTTGAAGAATTGTACAGAGATCACGGTACAGTGTGGTTAGGGAAATTTATCCCTTTCCTCACTTTAGTGTGATCTCTGAGTTGGAATATATAGTTAGCAGGGGTTGTGGGGGGTGCAGCCCCCCACAGGGGAGTGTATGAAGGCTTGTCCCCTGCAAAAAGGGGATGTTCATTATAGGAGTTTACTTTACATGAGTACCTATACGGACATCATGTGATGTATTTGAAAACAATGTCAAATCTGTTGAATTTGATCAGTGGATTCAACATTGTGACTCATTCTATTTTTTAATTTTGAGATTTACTTCCAAAATGTCAGTCGCAAATTATTTTGTCGTTCGACATATTGATAGTAAACCATATGTGTGTGTGTGTGTGTGTGTGTGTGTGTGTATATATATATATATATATATATATATATATATATATATATATATATATATATATATACATTACTTCATTTCTGCCTTAGCATTTCATACCTTTTCATGCCTCTTACGGTTGTATCCCTTAGGTAAGGCAAACGCCCATAAGCAGTACAAAAGTCCATTTAGTGAGCAGAAATAAGCATATACCCCTTGGGTGTTATTATAGTTTACCATTCTTAAGTCAAATGTGCAGATCATTGAAAGAATGGAGTGTGAACTTATATGCTCAAATGTTTAGATATACGAATGCACACTTACTTGAGTGGTTGGAATGTTAAAGGCAGGAAGAAAGGTATGTGGAAGTGAGTGTGATTTAGTGGGTGTGAGCATGGATGTGAGTGTTAGTGGGTTAGGTTTAAAGTTAAGGTTAGTTAATGAGATAGATGTACTGTAGGGAGTGCTTGTGGGTTAGGGTTAGAGTAAGGGCAAAGTAAGATGATAGATGTATCATTGTGTGTGTATGTGTATATGTTAACGTATGGGGTGAGTGTCCTTTTGTCTAGCGCAGTGGTAGTGTTATGGAAACTTTTTTTCTAAGATAAGGTGAAAAGTTTAGGGTTGGGACAGGGGTAGACTTAGCAGCAGCATGTATTGGAAAGGTGGTGCATGGTGGGGGTACACATCTCTCTAATACATGTTAAACTTAACACTACCCCTAGTCCTAATCCTACACCTAACATTGGAAAAACCCTTTCCATAATACCACCACTATCCAGCCAAATTATGTCTGGAAGCTTTGATAGTGTTTTGTTAATGTATTGCAAAAGGAAACATTATCTTCTTTGCAGTGTTAAGCTTCATTGATTTAGGTTTCTGAGTTTGTGATTGATTGATATTTGAGAGGCAGATAATTTGACAATTCCTGCAGGATGGCTGAGTCCTATGGGGATTCAATAACTTCACCCAACTTGCAGTCATCTGCAAACATAGCCAACCAGAGTCCTTTATTATTGCCTTGAACTTCAGAGAAGTAGATGCCAAATAGGTGGGGTCTCAGCACCAAGCCCTGGGCGACTCCACTAGAGACTGGTCTTTTTGTGAACATAGTTTCCTCAATTTTGATCTGTTGCATTCTATCAATAAGGCAGTTATTGAATAAGGCAGTTATTGATCAGCAGACCATGTAGGGGGTAGTAATAATAATAATAATAATAACAATAATAATAATAATAATAATGGAGGCCATACTCAGGTTAGGCTAATAGAATTTCTTTGACAGTAATACTATGTCTTACTGAGATTAGGAAAAGAGAGATTGTCTATATACAATAGACAAGGTTATGCATTTGGACTTGTTTGTTTAACATGGTATTTGTTAGACTGTCTTTCATCAAGACAAATCTCCTCAATTTGAAGACTGGTTATTTTAAGAGCAAACTATAAATGATGATTATTGTGCCAGTTTAGTGGGACAGTCTTTGACTAGATCATGGTGTTGGTCTTTTCAGTGTTAAGCTGATGTTTGTTGCTCTAGAGCCAAGATGAACTGTCAAATAAGTGGGGTCCCAGCACCAAGCCCTGGGGGACTGCAATAATGAGTGGTCTTTTCTTGTGAAGGTAGCTTTCCCAATTTTGATTTCTTGCATTCTAGCAATGAGCCATTTAGTGATCCAGCAGATGATGTAGGGGTTTATTCCTAGTTTGCTTAACTTTTCTACTATGCTGGAGTGGAAATAATAATAATAATAATAATAATAATAATAATAATAATAATAATAATAATAACAATAATAATAATAGTACCAGTTGCCTGTGGTACTTGTCTGCATTCCAAGATTTAACCAACAAGATGGCTAAGAAAATGAAGTCACTTGCCTCAGTAAGCATACATCTTGTGTAACAAGGCATTTGCTCATGTTTTACTTTTCCAGGTACATAGAATAAAGAATTGGCACTTTCCTTTTAAACTGCCACAGTGGGTGGTATTTCCTTTTTTAGAACACTTTTTATTGAAATTGGCTTTGTGGCTCTGTCTCTCTGTGGTTCTGTCATGCTCCTTGATGCACTGAGCTGTCCAGGGTGCGGAAGCACTGTCTGTTGCATAATGATTGGTTCCCACTAGATGTAGATGTTGCCTGCATTGCTGACTTCCCACCACTTTTCATTTTAAAAGTAAAAATATCAGTTAAAAAAAGAATTTTTAAATAAAGAATGTTTTTTATTCAGTTGCTCTAAAAAGTACAAAATAAGGAAGAAGATTGAAAACTTCATAAAAGAAACACAGGGGAGTTGATTTCAGAAAAGCATTCGAGGTTGGTTTGTTGATTCCTACTACTTCTTCTGGTACCTCATTACCAGAAGCAGCAAAACCAACCTCAAATGCTTTTCTGAAATCAACTTCTCTGTTTCTTTTGCAAAGTTTTCACTCTTCGTCCTTATTTTTTACTTTTTAGAGTGACTGAATAAAAAGCATTCTTTATTAAAAAAAAATTTTTTTTTTTACTTATATTTTTTTAGTATGACTTTGTTAGCCTGGGCAATGCTATGATCATAAAGGCCAAATTTTACTCATTGCTGACTCCAAACCACAAACATATACAGATAATTAAAAAAAAATCATAATGTAAAAAAAACATAATATAATATGTAATCATAAAACAGAATAACAGGAAACAGAGTAAGTGAACACAAACATAAACTGTATATAAACAGTGAAGGCATTACATATTTTGTAACTAAAATATGCTGGAGACCACCTCCATGAAATGCAAACAACAACTTGTAAGGAAGTCAATGATCAAAAATAATGGGGGTGCCTGTGGTTGACACAGTGTTTGGAGCAAGCAAACTAGTAACAACCATGTGGTTAAAGCATTGACATTGGATTATTTCTAAAATCAGTTATTTGGATTGGGAATGGAACTCTCTCTGGAATGTTACAATCATAGCAGTTGGTGAGAGAGATATCCATAGATTAGGCCATAACATAGACAAGCTATGGCTATTATAGAGCAGTTGCACGTGTCCTTCTGTGTGCAGACAAGTTATTATTAACAAGGGATCAAAAGTTGCAATATGTTGACCTTAAGGAAAATATACTTGCCAGGAAAGGGAAAGTGTCATATTTTAGTAAATCAGAAAGGAGTGAATCATTTATGAGGTTAGCCAGATGTTGAACTCAGGGCAAGTTGACTTTGCCCAGGACGGAACAGTGATATTCTTGCTGAGGGACATGAAGATGAACATTTATGTTCTAGTGGAAATTTTCTGGAGGGATGTTGGGTTGTTCTTTGAAGAAGCCACAATGAGATGGAGATGGAGGACATACTCAGGTTAGGCTAGTAGGATTTATTTGCTAATACCACTATGTCTTACTGAGATTAGGAAAAGAGAGATTGTCTAGACACAAAAGAGAAGTTTGTACATTTTGACTTGTTCGTTTAATATGGTATTCGAAAGACTGTCTTTTGTCAAGCCATATCTCCTTAATTTGCATACTGGTTGTTTAAGAGTAGACTATAAATTACCATTATTGTGCAGTTTGGAAGGATAGTCTTTAACTAGAAAAGAGATCATGGCTTTGGTCTTTTCAGTGTTAAGCTGATACTTGATGCTCTAAGGCCAAGAGGAAATAACAGAGATGTAAATTCTAGCCTTTTACTGATGTTGTACTGGGAAAGAGTGGAGTTATAGATCACAATGTTTTTTTTTCTCATAAAAGTTTATTTGGAGCTCTGGTAGACTATATCTACAATTATTTATGAAGATGAAAAGAACAGAGGAACTAAGACTGAAGGATGAGTGACTCCAGGGTATTGTGGGCAGATAGAGATAAGGGGCCAATTTAAAGAGAAAATTGATCTGCTGAGCAAGAAATCAGGGACCCACTCTATTGCCTTATTGTTGAAGCCTATTATGGCTAGACATTTTCCCAATGAGTTTATGATTAACCAAATGAATGTCTATGGTCATTTCTATGAACACTGTTCCTGTCTGATTACCTCTAGCCATCTTGACAAGAATGTTGCCTGTGAGAAACCAAGGAGGAGTTATAAAAAACTCCCCCTATCCCAGACTCTATATTGTTTTAAGTTTGATATGGCTTAGCAGAGGATGAGTTTTTACTAGGATTTCTTCTAATATATGTGAGATAGATATGGGTATGAAACCAGAAATTGATTTGAATGAGGGAGTTTTTTTATTTGATGAGTGGATGGATAATAGCACATTACCATCAGCTGCTTTATTTCAAGGAATGATAGTAGAGGTAATGGATACACTAAAATACAGAAGTGAGTGAGAGCTATGTTGATGTTTCAACCAAGGAAACAAGTTTTTGGTAGGAGGACTATTGTAAGAGTTTTTTTTTTTTTTTTTGCAGAAGACTTTCAATTTCATTAAGATGGATAGAACAAAAATAAAAGGGAAGAAAAAGACTTGCAGTGTGATAAGGTAATGGAGTCTGATCGATGAAGGGGCAATTGAAGAAAGTTTGGAAACAGTGTCTAGATGAACAGCAAATAAATCCAAAAAAAGGTTAGAAAAAACAGCAACACAATCCGAGAAGAGTCAAATAACACTATTTATTCCACTGTTTAAAGCGCTTTTCATCAGCCTGATAGCAAACTTCTTCAGAAACAGTTACATCAATAAAAAAACTTCCTTATAAGTAGGACAGGTGATCAGCATTCACCAATTGCATCACTTTGTTCTACTTAAGCAAGCACACTTTAAAATTAAAGTGACAACTGCTGATAACCAGTAATAAAACAACATTAAAGTATATAAACACATTAAAGTATGTAAACATGTCTACGACAGTGACAACAATACACAAAGGTAAAAATATTAAAAGTTATTTTGTTTAACCCAACCAATGACAGAAATAATATATATTTTTAACAAAATGTGTCTCATCTCTGCAAGCTCTTTAGTTTGAGAATGCTACTAATTGACCATGAGTCATTCAACCCAGGAAAATTGTAGGCATTCAGCCTCACTTGCCAGGCTAATTCAAGTTCTTCAAGTTTGAGTGGTCTAGGGCCACCCCTACTGTGAACAGCAGATAAGGTAGGTCAGTTAGGTAAAGGGATGATGTCAGACTAGTTGGAGGCATTGTTTGGTGGTTTTAGTAGTTAAAGAATTTTCTTATCTATAAAAGTTTTTTGGATGAGAGAACATAATGTTTTGCCTAACCATAAAGTACAAGGATACATTATGGCAATGCATTCTTTTTTCCATCGATACAATTACATTTTTGCTCAGGGCTGAGATTTTCTCTTCCCGTTTGACTGCATATTGTCCTTAATTTTAAGTAGGGCTGTTTTTTTTGTGTAAATGTCTTATGTCTAGTTGACATGGGGAAGCAACAGTACTGGAAGGTGATAACTAGTGATGTATCAGGTTTGCTATGATTCTGGTGTAATTGTTAGTAGAGTAGGTCACCAGTAATTGTTTCTAAGATGCTTTTAGTGAATTTTTTTGGGGGTGGGTAAAGTAATTAAATAGGGTTAACAGAAATTTTGACATAAAACACATTTTTGTATAACCAGAGAACACTAACTTAGCAAAGGAGGCTGAATCTACTTAGGGTATATATTACCTTGAATGTTTGCAATTAAAATGTGTTGTTGGGTAAATTTGCTGTTATTTATGTTCAGTCTAGAGGGCTCAGCAATGACATGGATAAGACATGTGTCACCTAAGTAATATATGACCTAATAGGCTGTTGATAAAGTCTCCCTAAGATGACTAAGTGCTTGTTAGATCTGGATGTCATTAAGGGGAATCATATGAAGGATTTACATTTGTGACATGAAGATGGAGGTTTAGCTAATGCTAGTACAAAGTTATGATTACTGTTAAAAGAAATCTTGTTGGGCATCTAAACAGGAATTGTATGGTCATCTATAGATAAGGTTACTCCTGGAAGAGGTAGGAGTAATTGAGGCTTAACAGCAGAGCTAGATCTAGCATTAAATAAATAATGGTACCCTGCAAAGAGTGAGTCTAGGTCAAGAGACATATAAACTTAAACACATTGCCTTATGAGCTTCGATCTTGAGGAACCATTGGGTTTAGGCGTATGTGCGGTGTTTTTTTTTTTTTTTTTCCTTTTCGTGTGTGCTTTAGAGATTGCTGAGGATAGGCATTACTCTGTGTAGGCTTAGGAGGTCTTTGAGGTTTGGGAAGGTTTCTTTTAAGTGCCTCAGCTTAAGATGGTCTATATGTGGTGAGTGATATGTTTGGAGGATGTAGTGGGTTTGTTCTTGACAGCCTTGTTTTTAAGAGAGTTGTGTATGTACATCTCTCACATCCTGTGACAATTTCTTTAAGGGTTAAATGGTTGCCTGAGAACATGAGCCAATTGCTACATTGTCTTAGGATGCCCATATCTATCAAGATGTTCACAGAGATATTGGAAATTGCACATAAAGGTAGTCAGGATCTTCATTAGGGTGGTCTGTTATGGTTTAAGGATTGTGTTTTACAGAGGTCTCCTGGAATAGTTTCTAGGGTTAAGGGCGTTAGATAATGCTAGGCTATTTTTGTAGTGCTGTTTAATGTGTATACTAGCTGCTCTAAGTTTAACTCAGCAAAATGCTTCACTGTTTAGAAGGTTACAGTCCTACTGTCCTAATATAGTTTTACAAGTACATTTTTTCTCTCTAAATATTTGCTTTTGTACAGGGCACTGCTAACAGCCATTACATAATGAGCAGCTCCATACAGATGCACCTAATGTATAGAAAACAGAAAAAATAACTGAAAACTGACTCCTATGCTCTCTAGCAAATAAACAATTATACTTCAAACTCTCCTGAAGTGATTCAGAGTGACCAGGCAAACACCTTCTTCCATGAGATGTTTGATCCTGGACTTCCTAATGTAAAAGCACAGCAAAAAGGACTCTCAAGTGCAATTCAACAACAAACCAGTTTTGTCTCAATATTACTGCCCATCTGAAGTAACTCTTTCAAATTCAAACAAAAAAATTTTTTTTTCTAAAATCTTGACAAACCTTAGAGTACCTATATAGCACACTATATTCTCTATGTCTTTTTATGGAATATAAGTGACACAGTATGTGGCTGCTTTAGCTTCTTACTTATACAGACAATACAGTGTGCATTACAACTAGAACAAGTGGCCACATAAAACACCCTCACACTTAGATAGGATATTCTTACCATATACTTCATTTGTTTTCACATGTATGTAAAAAGCACAGTGCTTTACAGAAATTACAAGAATGAATAGCTGTTGGCTGACTAGTCTGATTCCCTGCATCATATGCCCAAGTATTATTACCTCTTTAGAGGATGGACTTCAGATTATTAGCTTTAAAAGTTAAAAAAGGTGTTTTTTTCGCCTACCAACACTTTTTAACAAGTCTGTGCTCTTTACAATAATATCTTAAGCCAAGCACAGGACAACGGGAGTCTGAAGTCCAACATTACCTGTATAGCAGTAAAAGGTAATGACCGTCTAAAAAAACTCCAGCTATACTCTGTGGCATATCGTCTACTCAGAGGCAATCTCTGCTTAACATACAAGGCCATGTCAAACCCTGAGCTGTTGGACATGCTCCACTTAAAGAAATCCCAATCCTTCAGAGCCACATGCTCCAGGGATCTAAACCTTGTCATCACAATAAACAAAACATGCTGGAGGGATAGGTTCCTGACCCAGAGACTCCCCATACTCTGGAATATACTGCCCATACATGTCAAGCAGAGCGCCTCCCTGGCCCTCTTCAAAAGGAACCTTGATGATTGGATGGGAGAAAGGAAATTCACCCCGGGGTTCATGTCAGTCGCACTGCTTGATAGGGGTCCAGAGAAGTAAATATTGTGGGAAGAAATATCCAGGGAATTGTTATGGCTAGGCTTGTATAGGCCCTAGGGCCGATAGCCTAGAACCAACCTATGAACCTATTAATGGAAACAGTGATCAGTGGAGGACTAAGCAGGTTTGAAGATGACAGCAGTCATAACTATGACTTAGTGAAGTGCATGGAGCTACAAGTATTATGCCTTATTCCGTGGTTAAAAGTAGAATCATGATAGTCAGTGTTACCACTAGTTTCCTCTGAACAGTTCATTTGCTGTGCATTTCTTAGCCAAGATCATAAAATGCATTAAAGTTGGAAGAACTGCAATTACACATGACTTGACACATTCCCAGGCGGTGTCCATGGCTGTCCATGTCATGCTTAGGCAAGCACCTTTTCCAGTTTTCCAGTTTTATTTATGGAAGAGACAAAGTGGAGTTTGTTGACAAAGTAAGGAATGATGCCATTCTTAATAAAAGTTTGAAGTTGAGTCACTGAATGTTACCTGTCATCAGGTCATCTTGTTTCCATTTATGGAACATTTCATGCATTGAGCATATTCCTATCTCATGACCATCTCATCTGGAGTACCAGAATGTCCCTTACCTAGAGCTTCCAGGCATAGAACTCAAGCAGTTCCAAGTAAAGAAAAGTACTCCAGCCTAAACACTTTATGGTACACCTCATTGCCAGAATATTACCCATCTATGTGGATCCTTGCAGAGGATGTCAATACATTTCACAAATTATCTTTAAAGTTTTAGTGGTAACCCTACATGACATGGGTCCACTGTAATCCATAGAGATTCACCTGCTCAGTTTAAAAGGCAGACTCGGTTCATGAACCATAACATCTTGCCAGTACTCAGCCTCATAAGGTGCCTCCTGCCTTCAGGATGGCAAAGCAATTTAGTTTTAGAATAAATCATTTGGCACCCTTCAACTCTTGAGGGTTTTTCTAAAGGAAAGTAAGGGTATCACTCTGTTTTATCTATAACCAAAGATTATTGGAGGGGAAAAATAAATCAGTCCTTCCAGCATGTCTTACGTATCTGTTGATGGAGGGTCCATCTTTAATTCTTAGTCTTTAATTTAAGTGTCTTTTGAGGTGTAGGAGATTCAGGCTAGATATATCTTTAACAGCACAGAAGGCTAGATATAAATCACCATGTAGGAGTCTATAACAGACATAGTAAAGAGCTTCAAGTCTGTCTTGTTAGCAATGGGTGTTTATCCCAGTTACCTTTTTAATTAGGAACTTCTATTGTCTCTCTATCTGTGAGATGTATTTAAACAGAAACATACTAAAAGGGGAATTCTGGTCTGTAATTGTTTTGACCAGGGCAGATGACAGAGGAATGATAATGTCTTTTGACATGGATATGATACTTTTAGTGATTGACTGGGCTGGACAGAAGAATTTTCTGTCCATTTTTGCTATATGGCTGTCAGAGTATAGTGAATTGTCAGTCAAGGTACCAAAATCTCTAACCACCATTTTCAGTCTGCAGAAGGGTGCTGTCTGTATTGTAAGTTGCTGTCAAGATGTGTTCATCAAAGTGAAGAGAGCCACACTTTGCATTTAATAAAAGCATGTTTCTAAAGCATTGATTTCTGTGGTTTAGCCTTTGCTGTAGTAACATTGTTTTAGACGCTGAGTAAATGAGAACACCCACCCTCGGATTCACTATCCTTCCGTGCAGGACTAGCTTAGTCCTGCATGGAAGCAGCCGTTTAGGAGTAGGACTGCAGTGTGCTATGCATATTAATGAAGCTCATAGGTGTTTGCATACCCCCAGCAACATCCCCCACATTTACAAGAGGAATAGTTAAAACAGCAAATATAAAGATTTTTTTTTTTTATGAAACATATTAAATTTAACCATAGTTGCGCGGGTTGCCCATCGCTTAGTTACAGTTAATGTAGCTTAAATGGCACAAGAGGATACAAAGCAAGATATACGCAAATGGAGCAGTACAGCAATAATGGAGTGGGCAGAGCATTTACCTTACGAGCAGTCATTCCTGGTTCGAGTCTCACTCCAGTATCATTCCATTTTCCATGTCAAATCACTTTATGACCAATATTTTTAGTTGAATATATAATATTATATTTGTGACCTGGAGTACTGCATTAAATGCAGATGTGAGGTGTCATTGTCATAATGTTGCAAAGTGCACAGATAATCACAACTGCCCCATACAGGATATGTACACAAGAATCAGGGATACAAATGGAAGGTAAAATGTGTAATGAATAATAACTGCATAAAGTTCCCTAATCCACCACCTTCCCAAGAAACAGTACACAATACTGTCTAAATTAGTGCGGTGGTAAGTGAGAATAAGCACTAGTAAGCAAGTGTAAGCACTATTAAGCAGTAGTAAGCAGGGGTAAGCATATTTAAGCAGTAGTAAGCGAGTTTTAGCCTGTTTACATGGGGGTAAGCAATGTACACATAGGTTGAGCAATATTGAAATTAACTCTCTGTAAGCATATTTAACTGGAGGTTAGCATTGCTTACCTTCATGCAAACCCACGCAAACATGCTTACAATTGCGTAAAGGTGCCTTAAGCACTCTGTAAGCATCAGCCGCTGTTCTGGCTAGAAACAAAATAAACAGCCTTTAAAGGTCTTGAACCCAGGACCATGTACACTATAGTCACAGTAGTTAAACACTAAGCCATCACAGCAGTAAATACGATTGAGGTATCACCAAACAGATCCTCACTATAGGGAATTCAAACTGAACATATGAAAGGAATGTATATACAGCTTTATGTTGTATAACCTACTACATAACATAACTATGTGAACTGTAGTACTGCATTAAGCCCAGATGTGAGGTGTCATCATAATAAAGTGTTGAGATCTCCTAATAAACACAAGGACCCCAACAGTGCATATACACATGAATCATGCATACCGAACACATATATAACATGTAATGATTAATAAATCAATGAAGAAAGAAAATATGCAAATTAAATATTAAGCAACGTTAAGCATTGCACAGTCCAGCTTAGTAGGTGTAAGCAATGTGTAGGCCAGCTAACCCAGTCTGCCCATTGGTAAACCCCTTTAAGCAATGCCAACCTTAGGTAAGCAGGTTTTCTCATAGCTTAGCCTTTTCAAAACCATCCAATCACGGCAAAGTGTGGGAAATCTTCCCTATTTAAACCCAACAGGTGAGAATACATCTCAAAACTGGTTGTAGCTTTCCCTTGTAGGCAATATGTCTGGAATGGGAGAGGGTGTGCGCTTTCAGGTGCAGTGCTGGGGCATCCAGGAGTCCAGAGTCATGGTAGGACTACCTGTAAAAGACCATGACCACAGACTGCTGCAGGGCCAGTACCAGGGTTCCCGATATAAAGCAGAAGCCTGGGACAGTCTCACTCATGACCTCATCAGTGCCACTGGCAATCCCTGAACTGGTGAGCAGGTCAGGCATCACTATGCCAACCTGAAGCGGCGAAAGGGGGATCTCTTGGATCAGTGGATCCAAGAGGCTAGGAGGACAGGGGAGGTCCCAGCCGTGTGTAAGTATCAGTCCAGTACCTGTTTAATAATTGCCAACCTATGTATATTATGGATAGGTATGGCTAAATATTCCTCTTATGTTCCTCACAGTGGAAAGTGATTGGGCTATGAACTAGGAGGCCCATGGATGTCACTTGGAGTGATTGCGACATGAGGCAGGTTAGTAATACTCTTGCATGTACTGTCATAGGAAATACATCTAAAAGTAGTAGCAAGTTAATTGCCTGTATAAAACCTGTATTGTTTAAGGCATGTACTGCATACACCAGAGAATATGGCAGGAAGAGTCTCATATAGGTTGTATGTAAATAAAAGCATAATAGCCTGACAATAAAGGTCTAACTGCTGGACTGCATGTGTCTACTCTGGTATCATATGGTAATGTAGATTTGCAATCACTTAATAGTACCGTTGTATTAAACACTGTTAGCCACACTGTGCACCATAAATAAAATGGATAGGAATGTCTGCATATGACTGATGAAATCCCAAGAGGTCATATAGTATAACTGAGAGAGACATAGACAGAAACAGTGAAAAGACAAACAATAAAATCCAAAGAGCACACTCAACTGAGACGTGAACTGTTGTATTTTTAGCACACACAGCCATGGTTTGAATCCTGGTAGTGGTAGTAGGCTGTATAAAGAATCATACCCCACAACTGTACAGATATGCCAATAATGTCCAGTATATTGGCCCATATCTGC